>NW_019957622.1:81-7123 GCF_002910315.2 Salvelinus sp. IW2-2015 | reverse complement strand
TTGCTTCTGGGACTTTCAATAGGCTTTGTGTTTTAGTTTAGTGCAGCAGACTTCCAATAATATGTAAATGGCATCCGTTTCTTTCGGTGTTTTACTGTGATAGACGACTTTGATGTTCAGTTGCTTCTGGGGACTTTCAATAGGCTTTGTGTTTTAGTTTAGTGCAGCAGACTTCCAATAATATGTAAATGCATCCGTTTCTTTCCTTCCCTCCTTGAAATAATCACTTATCTGACATGTTCTGACATGACTTGATTGGCAAAAATAGTAGTGGAATCCTTGTTTTCACCTAACCTACTGTGTGAAATTGGTGATTACCTCAAGGAAAGCTGGATGGATGGAAGGAAAGAAGGAGGAAAGGAAGGAGGTAAACCAATATCAAATCAGGCCTGTGTTTATCTTGTATCAGGTGGAGGAGCGTGAAGCCCAGGTCCAGGAGCTGTAGGACACCATCACAGAGCTGCACCAGGAGATGACCAGGAAGGACCAGGACAAGCTGACACAGCTGCAGGAGCTCCACCAGCTGGAGAGCAGGGTGGAGCAGCTCACTGACCAGGTAGGGCTGGGGAACTATTACCACCCAGACAGGTCTAGTTCAGGACTGGCCTATTCTGTTGGGAAACACTTGTCCACTTCTGGTCAAGATCAAATAGAACTAGTAAATCAAAATGTTAACCTCATTTAACCACTTTTAATTGCATTTTAAACACTATTGACAGAGTATGCAATTGCTTCATCAGCATAATGAAACCTACATTGGTCTAATCTACAGTGTATGACACAGTTGTACTTGTAACCCATTGGTGTGGTACAGTGAATTATGTGCTGTGTGGTTGTCTTGATGGCAGGTCAGGAGCATTGAGGAGACCATAGGCCAGCTGAGACAGGAGGTGGCTGTTAGAGTGGGCATCAGCAGCGCTACCCTGTCTGGGGACGTGAGTACAGCAGGGAAAGTGGGTTAAAGCACAGTGTTCATGCATATACAGTACATGTACTGTTATACGTTCCACAGGACATGATCTACTACCTGACCTACGTGTTATATAGGCTGTGAGGTCTAACAATGCATCAGTGAACATATAATGAACTTGGATCCACTCTGGGCTTTTCCGGTCTTAAATATTCATCCAAATGTCATTTTTCTGTGCAAACAAATGCGTTACTAGGTGATAGAAAATGATAGAAATGTAAGCTAGTCCTATAAAGTTCCAGTTATATTGTGTTCATTTTCTCTATTCTAAGACTCATTAACATTTCATCAGTCATCCTGTTGTTATTAACATTCCTGTACAAGCCTACGCATTCACACATAAATCACATTAGATCCTCATTTCCAGATGAATGCGTACGTACATGGTGGCTCAGTCTGTCTGTATGGTCTGTCTGTATGGTCTGTCTGTATGGTCTGTCTGTATGGTCTGTCTGTATGGTCTGTCTGTGTGGTCTGTCTGTCTTGAGCATAGTTGCACATAAACAAATATATATTATAGATGGGTCCGCATGAAGGGCAGTCCAGTGCACAAGAATTTATCCTTTGGGTTCTGTTCTCAAATGACTGCGGTCTCCAGGTTTGTCGTGAAATGTCAGAACTGTATTTAGAGTTAATTGCCCTAAAATAATTTAAGATTGAGTACAGCGCACCTGCAGTTCTGAGCTGGATCCAAGGATCTATTGGACCATGCTAAGCAATAAATCTGCTTGCCTGTGTCGATACGGGTTTCAAAATTGCAATCATCAATAATAAATCTGGGCTGCTAGCTTGAGCTAGTCTCAAGACATTAGCAAAACAAATGCTTAATTGAGTTTTCATTCCGTAGTAGATTCCTTATGCTGTTGTATGTTTTAATGTATTTTGGTTCATTATTTGCTTTAATACTGGGTCGAGTAACTTAGAATGTGAGATAGTGTCCGAGATATTTTATATCTACTTCTCACTCAAAACTTCTTTGTTGATAAGGCAAATTGCTTGCTTAGTGGTTTAAGGGTTATAGAATTAGGGTTTAGGGTAAGGCAGATGTAATGTTTTTTGGGTTTAGGGTACTAAGGCATTGAGGTTAGGCAGCTTCAGGGCTAAAGGTGCACCATAACTATGAGGTTAATGGTTACAATAAGATAGGTTAGTCTTGACATGCTATCTCTCATGCAGATTAACGAATAAGTATTTGTAAGACGCACAGCTGTAGATTTTTAAGTAGACGCAGAGCTCTCCAGACAACCTTGTTCTCCTTTGGAGAGATACTCTCTTGTAGAGGTTTTCGAGAATACAGCCCAAGTTTGTGAAGACTAACCTGAATTCACTTTATCACGCACAGCAGTAATTAGAATTTGATACGCAGGATTGTATGCGCAATTTAGCTTAAGGACGTATTGGGTAACAAAGAACCCTAACAGGGGGTGTCTCAGAAATAGGGTTTAGAGAGCCCATGCTGGTAGAGGATCAGTAACGAGAGGGACTACATGGAAATAATGTCTGTTTGGTAAGTTTATGCAGAATGCTCTGTTTAGGTTTATATCAGAGATAGTCGCCTGTGTAAGTTTTCAATGCCTGCTGTAGATTTTCAAAATGCCTTTCTGTGGGTAGTTTGTCATAGGCCTCTGTTAGTTTTCAGATGTGCCGCTTGTCTTCGCTAGTTTTCATGACGCAGCTAGAGTGTTAGGTGTTTTCCTAAGATGTTCTAGCTGAGTTGTTCTTGCAAAGCTTTGAAATGTGTGTCATGGCTGCTCTATAGTTTATCCTAAGTGGAATAGGACCGGTATCTCGCGCACGTAATAATTAATGAGTCCTTCTGACATAGAATGTGAAAGAGTGGAGGTGCTTAACATTGCTGCCTTAACTCACAATCTTCTGATACTACTATTGGGTTGCTCTATTTTGAATAGGTTTGTTACGCGGCAATATTCTTCTGCCCGCAGGGGTGAGTTGCCCCTCAATAAGACTCTTTCTTATTTCATTATTCAGCATAGCTTCTCCACCCAACATCTCCTTTCAAACCTTTGATAGTTCATTAACAAAGTTATTTTTTTAAAATAATGAGAGCTTAAGCATAATTTTAAATTAAGACATGGTCATCTGCAAGACACACAATAAATCGAGACATCTGTGAGCATGGTTTTCATTGGTGAAAAAAGGGTTCCGAAAGGGTTCTTCGGCTGCTCCTCCATAGGAGAACTTTTTGGTTATTTCCATGGAATATTTCCATGGAAATAACGCAAAGTAATACACAAGCAAGGGTTCTACCTGGAACCAAAAGTTTTTTTATCTAGAACCAAAGAGGGTTTTTCAAATGTTCCTCCTATGGAGACAGCCGGATCCTCTTTATCTATGAGTGTAAAGTGAGCTAAAGTAGATAAGGTGGCTGGCCATTTAATGCCCGCAGAACGATTCAGTACTACATTATGTGGAAGTCTTCAGCAGACCTCACTTGAGTATTAGCGTAGACGATTAATTCAGTAATGAAGTGGCTAAATGACATGCTTCTGGTACTGTGGTGATGTGGAAGTAAATGATGTTCTTTCTCTGTGAGCAATGTTCCTTAAGCTGCGAGACTGCTGAAGGGCAGCTTCCTGGGACTGCTGCGCATTGCAGCGAGTCGCAGAAAGCATATATAGCACTGGCGGAGAAGGTTCACGAGAATATGACCTCTCTCCTTGCAATCTTTGTGTCTAGAGTATTTCTCTATCTTGTTAGGACATAATCAACATTAGTCCCTTAATGTTAGCAGTTGCTGGTCGACCTCCAAGCAATATTCAGCCATCTTTTCAAGTAATGCAAAAACTACCGAAACAAAGAATGAGCTTATGTCAAGAGAATTTTGTTGTGTGGCGACGCATCTAGGAGATAGGATTTAAATTCCTCTAACGGGATGTAGCCAGAGTGTGGCAACTTAACCAATCGTGTAGCTGCAGTAGGACCTTATCTCGAGCCCAAATAAACTTATGGTGGGCGCCATAAGTATATGATTCGATGTCCATTTTACTTTGAACTGTCTGGTTCTACGGCTGTTGGTCATAAAGTAGATTAGTGTGTCTTCTTTTGAGAGTGTGACAATGTAGCCATTTGTGTTGCAATATTTATGTTCATATCATTTGCATAGTATAGATCGCCAATCTATTAGACGACACATGACATCTGATAGATCATAGTTTGTAGTATGACAGATAATAGTGAGAGTGTATTTGTAAGCTCAACAAAGAGCAATAAAAGTGTCATCTTCCCTAGACATTTTCTTAAAAGAAAGTGACAGGTAAGAGCTTTTTTTGTCTTAAACCAATCGCGGCATGGGTTGGGTGTTGTGAATTTTGAGACATGTTGCTACTCACGAAATAAGCAGAAGCCAGACACACGGTTCAGACGAGGATATGCAGTAAATGTTGTCTGATTCTCCGTAATAACATGAACACACCACATTTTTCAGTCACCTTATCTGAAGGAGATAAACAGCGTTCCTAAGGTCATCCAAAAAGTCTCATGGCAATAGATAGTGTACACTATGGCAAGAACTCACAACACATTGGCTGGTCTCGTGCTGAATAGAGAAAGAATCAGTACTGATTTCACATGTTAAAAAGGTGTATTAGGAGTGTCATTCTTCTACCTATATGTTTTATATTTGAGATGGTTATGTCTACACTCTGGTGGAGTAGACATATTATGATAATAAGGATATTGGCGCACATTAGCTAGTGTGGCACTGTTAAAACTGTCACTTTAGGTGCGTACAGCCTAGTGTTAAACAAGATGTAGAAACGCAAATGCTGGAGGTTGCACTCTATAGGAAATTAGTTACGACGCATTACGTTCGAAGATATTTGCACTTCCAACGCAGAAACTGTAAATGTATCTAGTGCAAAAAAAAAACAAGGTATCAAAAAATTAAAAGGGAAAGACATTGAGCTTATCTAGGGTAGAATATCGGTGGATTTCTTTTTTAGTAATTTTCAAAGAGAGATAGAGTTAGGGGCAGAGACATTTGAGTCAGATGAGATTCCTTCAATAACGTGACCCTTCTTACCTTTTCCTTTCCCTGGTGGGCTCCCTGATTGACGTGGTAATCCCCCACCCTGTTTGGCCGCTGCGTCGGGCGGTGGGTAGGAACAGCTCATAGCATGATTGGTAGAGATAGAGGGAACCCCTACGAAGAACATAATGCTAAATGACAGAAATTGTTCCTCGTCATGTTCTTGGTGTTTTATTGACAACAGCATCTGTCTTTGTGTAAGAGATGTCTGTAAGTCGTGTTTTTGTGGTGCAGTTGTGTCTTTGCTGTAAGAGTGGATGTTTATCCCACTGTGGGTAGTAAAAGACCGTGACGAAAAAACTGGGCCAGAGAAGATGCCTAAAATATCTCTCTTTATAAAGGGTATTGGGTCTATGTAAGGAAAGAGCTATCAGGTGAGATTGAGGGTTTACAGGATGTTGATCTTTGATGGGATGGTAATAACAAATGAAAGTGTGAAGCTTTGTCTATCTTAATTTGTGCTCTCGTAAACGACTGATTTGAAGTACAATTGGCTAAGTGTCATGATGGTATTCTGTTGGGGAAGTTGGAAGGAGTGGAGATGCATAAAACACGACGAGAGTATAGGTATTTTGTTTCCTTTCCCATGGATCACATCCTAGAGAAGGGGGAGTTGTGATCATCATTGGTTTGTTGGGGAGATCACATCTAAGCTTCTGCTCAGTTAAGCCGGGTGTGGGGTGTGGAGTGCTGGGGTCAAGCACATTTCACCTTGGTGATAAAGATTTGGATTGTAAGGATTTGGTATATCTCTTTTTGAAGACTTGTTAATGTATGCTTGTGCACATTTGTTCCTTCTAATGGTGGTTATCTATGAAGGAGGTTGGTGAGGTGTTTTGTAGTAAGATGGATAGGTTTGTGAAAGAATGGAATGGGCGTTGGTGGTGGCTCGTAGATAGGGTTGGATGTGTCTTTGTTTGGGGCTGTGGCTGAGTGGATTTGTTGTTGGTTCTTTGTTTGTGTTTGTGGTATGGGGTTGAGCTGAGACATACTAGAGGGTTAGTTTTTCATGTGTAGAGTAAGTGATATTTGTCTGCTGTGTCTGTGATTTGGTTAAGATGGGTTATGGATAGGATCTTGTCTTCAATCGGGACAGGGAGTGGCATAAACAGAGCATTGTCTTTGACTGTAGCTAGAGGTGTCGGTGGGTGTCAGTCAGTCATTTTCGCCGTGATAAGCCACGTACACCAGCCGTTCAATGGATCTGTTCAATTTGGGTAGTTCTCTTGTTGCTCTGAGGTAGGATGTAACTATCATGTGTCATAAGCCACGTTTATCGATTCTTACGGGAACTTGAGGCTGTGGTGGTGGGCAGTTTAGATATATGTGTGTGTCAAGAAATTAAAATGTGGATGTCTAATTGAGATGTATAGGGATGGGAAGTGGGTGTGTTCAGAAAGTTGCACTTTAAACTTTAAATGGATTTGGCGAATATGTATTTGATGAGCACAAAGAGAAGAAGAGTGCGATGATGTAAATAGGAATCTGTATCTGTTTATTAGTTTTCATTCATGTTGTATCTTGTTGTATAAGGAGAGATGAGAAGGCGTGGGGTGATCATTTTGTTTTTTTTTTTTTTTTTTGTTTCAGAATCTAAGGTGGAATTAGAGTAAGACAGCGGGAGTTTATGGTTCGAGAAGATTATGAAGTTTGTCATTGGGGATATTTAAATTGTTGTTGAATACTGCTGTGCAGTCAGAGTCTTGTGGCAGATTTTTGTGTGTTAAAGATGTGGATGTCAGTCTTTTATTTCATTCTGTTTCTAGATAGGGGTTAGATGTGGTTGTAGTGATGTGCGGATTTTGGGTATATCGTTGTGAGTGTGTGTTTGTGCATATATGTGTGTGTGTGTAATAAGAGCGGTGGTATGTCTTTGTGTAAAGAGTGGATGTCTTTGTGTAAGAGTGGAGTGTCTTTTGTGAGAGTGGGTCTTTGTGTAAGAGTGGCTTCTTGTTAAGATGGCTTCTTGTGTAGAGTGGCTGTCTTGTGTAAGAGTGGCTGTCCTGTTGTGATTAAGAGTTGGC
>NW_019957621.1:15639-185940 GCF_002910315.2 Salvelinus sp. IW2-2015 | reverse complement strand
TATGTAAAAAATGTAATAAAATGTATGCACTCTACTGTAAGTCGCTCTGGATAAGAGCGTCTGCTAAATGACTAAAATGTAATGTAAAATGGTTCTATTGGCCAACGCGCAATCCCTGGAAAACAAACTGGATGATCTACGGTGGAAACTATCCTACCAACTGGACATGAAAAACTAATATCTTATGTTTCACCGAGTCGAGTCTGAACAACAACGCGGATAATATAGAGCTGGCTGGGTTTTCCGTGCATCGGCAGGACAGAGCAGCTACGTCTGGTAGGGCGGGGTTGTGTGTCTATTTGTCAACAGCCTGTGCGGAATGTCTAATATTAAAGAAGTCTCAAGGTATTTCTCACCTGAGGTAGAGTATCTCATGATAAGCTGTACACCACACTATCTACCAAGACTTCGCATCTATATTATTCGTAGCCGTTTATTTTCCACCACAAACTGATGCTGGCACTAATACAGCTCGTTGAGTGCGGTCTAAGGCCATGAGCAAAAAAGAAAATGCTCATCCAGAAGTGGCGCTCCTAGTGGCCAGGGACTTTAACGCAGGCAAACTTAAATCCGTTTGACATAATTTCTACCAGCATGTTACATGTGCAAGCAGAGGAGAAAAAAAACATAAAAAAAAAATAAATAACTCTAGACCACCTTTACTCCACACCGAGATGTGTACAAAGCTCTCCCTAATCCTCCATTGGGAAAATCTGACCATAACTCTATCCACCTGATTCCCGCTTACAAGCAAAAACTAAACAGGAAGTACCAGTGACTCGCTCAATATGGAAGTGGTCAGATGACGCGGAGTCTACGCTAAAGGACTGCTTTGCTAGCAGAGACTGGAATATGTTCCGTGATTCATCCAATGGCATTGAGGGGTATACCATCTCAGTCACCGGCTTCATCAATAAGTGCATCGAAAACGTYGTCCCCACAGTGACCGTAMGTACATATCCCAAMCAGAAGCCATGGATTACAGGCAACATCCGCACCAAGCTAAAGGCTAGAGCTGCCACTGTCAAGGAGCGGGACACTAATCCTGACACTTATAAGAAATCCTGCTATACCCTCAGACGAACCATCAAACAGGCAAAGCATCAATACAGGACTAAGATTGAATCCTACTACACCGCCTCTGACGCTCGTCAGATGTGGCATGGCTTGCAAACTATTATGGACTACAAAGGGAAACCCAGCCACTGCCCAGTGACACGAGCCTACCAGACGAGCCAAATGCCTTTTATGCTCGCTTCGAGGCAAGCAACACTGAAGCATGCATGAGCACCAGCTGTTCCAGATGAKTGTGTGATCTCGCTTTCCGTAGCTGATGTGAGTAAGACATTGAAACAGGTCAACATTTACAAGGTTGCGGGGCAAGAGGGATTACCAGGGCATGTACTYAGAGCATGCACAGACCAACTGGCAAGTGTCTTCACTGACATTTTCAAGCAGACCACCATAGTCCCTGTTCCCAAGAATGCGAAGGTGACCTGCCTAAATGATTACCGCCCTGTAGAAATCACGTCGGTAACCATGAAGTCCTTTGAAAGGCTGGTCATGGCTCACATCAACAGCATCCTCCAGGACACMCTAGACCCACTCCAATTCACATACCRCCCCAACATTTCCACAGATGATGCAGTCTCTATTGCACTCCACACTACCCTTACCCACCTGGACATAAGGATCAGCTATGTGAGACTGCTGTTCATTAACTACAGCTCAGCGTTCAACACCATAGTGCCCACAAATCTCACTGTTTAAGGACCCTGGGACTAAACACCTCCCTCTGCAACTGGATCCTGTACTTCCTGACTGGCCACCCCCAGGTGGTAAGGTTAGATAACAACACATCTGCCACGCTGATCCTCAACAAGGAGGACCCTCAGGCATGCGTGCTTAGTCCCCTCCTGTATTCCTTGTTCACCCACGACTGCGTGACCAACCACGACTCCATTAAGGTCGACGGGGCTGTAGTCGAGCGGGTCGAGAGCGTCAAGTTCCTTGGCGTCCACAACAACAAACTAACATGGTCCAAGCACACCAAGACAGTCATGAAGAGGGCACGAAAACACCTTTTCCCCCTCAGAAGACTGAAAAAATGTGGCATTGGTCCCCAGATCCTCAAAAAGTCCTACAGCTGCACCATTGAGAGCATCCTGACCAGTTGCATCACCGCATGGTATGGCATCTGCTCTGCATCCAACCAACCGTAAGGCAATACAAAGGTTAGTGCGTACAGCCCAACACATCACTGGGGCCAAGCTTCCTACCATCTAGGACCTATATACCTACTAGGCATCAGAAGGAGGGCCCAAAAAATGTTTTAATACTACAGTCACCCGAGTCAGACTGTCCTCTCTGCTACCGCACGGCAAGCGGTACCAGAGCGCTAGGTACAAAATAATCCTTAACAGCTTCTACCCCCAAACCATAAGACTGCTGAACAAATAATCAAACAGCCACCCGGACTATTTACATTGACCCCCCCCCTTGGTTTTTACACTGCTGCTACTCGCTGTTTATTATCTATGCATAGTCACTTTACCCCTACCTACATGGAGAAATTACCTCGACTAACCTGTACCCCCGCACATTGACTTGGTACCGGTACTCGCTGTATATAGCCTTGTTATTGTCATGTAATCGTATTTTCTTCACTCTATTCTTGAACTGCATTGTTGGTTAAGGGCTTGAAAGTAAGCATTTCACGTAAGGTCCATCTATACCTGTTGTATTCAGCGCATGTGACAAATACAATTTGATGAGAGAGACGAGAGCCGGATCGAGAGACGCCATCATGAACAGCAGATTGTGGTCACTGAGAAAGTGCAGTAATGTCCTGAGCAAAAGTCAAATTGGATTCCTACCAAATGATCAAACCATATTTATACCTTGCATACCCTAAATGATAAACATGTTAAATCAAAAAGCTTGAGCGATCAACAGCCCCCGATCTCACTCGTAATGACACAGAAATAAAATGGCTCCTGTATGCAGATGATCTGGTGCCGCTGTCCCCCACAAGAGGGGCTACAGCCACAATTAGATCATCTGCAACAGTTGTGTCAAACCTGGGCACAGAGAGTCCATCTCAAAAATACAAACATTATGATATTCMAGAAAAGGTCCAGATGTCAGGGWAACCAACATACCTTTTTACTAGACTCCACTCATAACGCGCACACACACACACGACAAAAAATGTGCTCCACAGGGAACTTCAACTTGGCCGTGAATGAACTGAAAGAAAGGAAGGAGGGCTTTCTATGCCATTGAACAATCTATTAAATTAAACAGCAATTAACATCTGGGTCAAAATATTCTAATCAATAATAGAACCAATTKCACTATATGGCAGTGAAGTGTGGGGTCTGTTTACAAAGCAAGAATGACAAATGGGACAAACACCCCAACTGAAACCCAGCATGAGGAATTCTGTAAGAGCATCCTCAGAGTACAGAGRAAACAACTCCAAACGCATGCAGARCAGAATTAGGCCAATTCCCTCTTCTGATTAATATCCAAGAAAAGAGCCACCAAATGTTATCATTTAGAAAAACAAGTGACCACCACTCATACCATTACAAAGCCCTYAAAAGCCAAGAGATGACCATAGAAATGAGTCCTCAGCCAGCTGGCTCAGTTCACTAACCCCTACCTACCCAACAAAGCCTCAGGACAGCACTCAGAAAACCTGTCCCAACCAAATCATCACRAAGTAAAAATAAAAAGCTCACCTATTGGAAAGACACCACAAAAAATATAAGTAAACGTCAATGCTATTTGGCYCTAAACAGACAGTACATGGTGGCAGACTATATTACCACCGYGACTGATAGAAAACGGAGAAAAACACTGACTACGTACAGACTAAGTGAGCACGGCCTGGCAATAGAAACTGACCGTCACACTCTGCCCTCAGAAAGGCCAAGACAGAGCTGCATTTTCTCCTACACTGCGAGAACTATACAGASATGCAGGCAATTTTCTTACCCAGAATCTAAAACAAATACTTTGAAAACAGAAAAGGAGAAAATCCAATATCTCCTGGAACAAAAAAACCTTTATGCCATATTAGCTGCAAAATATGTAGCTTCCTGCCACACCCRTAGGGACAGCCAGTGGAATGACCAACCAGAGCAGCAACATTGCTACTTGTATCTTTCTCACCATTTCATTATTGTCCTAAATCATTTCTTCCTGAAGTGTCCTGTTACTGGTTACTACTCATTGAGTATTATTATTTTTCCTATTGTCACCTGTGTCATCATTGACTTGATATGTGAAAGTAGAGAGCGAGAAAGAAAGTACGAGATCCATCCCACACAGTCTTAGCCAAGCAGCTGGTGTGTGCACATGTCTTCTTACCATACACCAATGTTGACACCAGTCTCTGGCTGCAGGTAGAAGTTAAAGGTGTGGTTCAAGCCATGGTCTTGTGGCCTTTTCAAGTCAATGAAATAGGGCAGCCGCACTGCAGGGGGTGGGGTTGGGTAGAGGGTAGACAGAGGCTGTGTTAGATGTGCTAAGACAATAAGATATCACTGACAAAGCAGCAGCGCTCAGCTAAAATCCACAGGACAGCTGCTCTAGAAATAGCAGGGCTCTGCCACTTTCCACTCTATAAGGTTACACGAGACAGTCACAAGTCACCGTCCACTTCCTGTACAGACATATACTGTTTCACTTCCTCACTGAAAACAAAGAAAACCTCTAACTGTCTGCCATCCACAAGACGTTTGGGTCTTTAGCTGCACTGCAAACCATTCAAAAGATCGCAAAAGAAAATCAGATGTCACTGAGTGGGACAGAAAAGCATGTTCAAATCTGATGGGGTTACATGTTTTACAATGGGTAGTTCCAGTACTGGATGTTGATTGGTTGAAACCAAGTAACTAGAATCAGATGTGGTCACAACACACCACTCAGTACTACTGAATCAATGTTTTAGGTGCAATCCTGCCCATTGCTGCCTATAATGCATGAAACTACTACAGTTACACACTGCATATCAGATGGAGGGAGCGGTGAAGGCTGTGTATTGCATGCTTGCAGATGGAATATACACCCTCTTAACTGCCTCTGTCTGGAGTTTCGTGCTGTGTTGGGTTTCAGGTTCAATTGATGAGCAGGCTCTCATGTGCACACATTAGCACATGCACCCTTGCTTATGTATGCAGTATGCACACTTACTAAATGAGCTACAAGTATCCACCTACCAAATGAAACACGCAGAGGCCAGAGTTAACTGATGAAGCAAGCTTATTTCGTCTCATAAATGTTTTATTAAAAAAAAAATCTTAAATCAATGCAAACTAGATTGAACAAAACATGCCTTACTGGTTTCTATATCTATACTTACCAAAATTTAAAAAGACTAGTTTTGCCTGAATGGAGGGGCATAGTTTGACGATGAAGGGGATGGTTATGTAGACTCCCAGCACCCACAGGAGGATCCTCTTCAATCTGCCCATTAGGCCATATCTGGAACACACACGCAGGGGAGAGACAACGTCAGCATTTTACATTGTTCTTCAAAAACTAAAGTAGAAAACATTAAGATTTTAGATGGCTAATTTTAGATGGCCTAGTGGTTAGAGCGTTGGGCCAGTAACCGAAAGGTTGCTAGATCGAATCCCTGAAATGACAAGGTCAAAATCTGTCGTTCTGCCCCTGAACAAGGCAGTTAACCCACTGTCCCTAGGCAGTCACTGTAAATAAGAATTTGTTCTTAACTGACTTAGTTAAAGGTTAGATAAAAATAACAGTTAGATAAAAATAAGTTAAGACTACAAAGTTCTGCTATCCATTCCAATTGTACACAGATGTGTACAGAACTAAAATAGTTTAAAATATTAAGCCTAGATCATAATGTGTTAGTTATCAGGATGGGGGTTCAAAGTTCAGACTGTTTAGGAAAAAACAACTCTTCCCTGTTCATACAGAGTAAAACCAGATGTTGCTTGGCTCTATCCTAAGAATTCAGAGGGTCATGTGGTTCAAAGAGGGTCATGACAAAGTCCTCGTTACAACAGCCTGTAACCTGCACCTTTCCTCCCTTCCTTCCAAACGGTTTCATCCAGCTAGACTTCAGTCTGAGGTTAAGCTGCAACCACTGCAGAATTCTGACCTGGGAGCAGTGGAGATCATGACATTTCAGAGAGACGTTAAAAATATCAGACAGAAAATGCTGTGTAAAACACACTGCACCTTAGCCTTGCTCAATGCAACCCTTTATAATGAGGAAGTTCTACATGGCCGTAAGTCAGAGTCAAGCCTCGTTCACATTACCAATAATGTTACGTTGTGCCGTATGTCATGCATTTCAAATGGGGACGTCCACAATGGAGTGGAATCGCAACACCCCCTTGCGGTTGAAGGCTCCATTGCGAGACGGACGCCGCATACTTTCAAATGTTCCAAACTAAGCATCGTCTTCAGTCCAGCCAGTGTCGAAGAACAGGAAGTTACCAAAACTCTGCAGGTTTTCGGTGATGGCTTTATGGGATAGCTAGCAACTTGTAAACAATTACCCATTCCTATAAGTGAGTACTATTTTAATAGTAATGTTAAATACACACTGGCTGTTGCCTCCCATTTAAGTTTAATGTGATTAAGGACGTTTGTTTTTTTATGACAATTATTAGGGGGAGGTCACTAGCTATAGTGGCATCTTAAACCTAGGCTAGATTTTTAGTTCTGCAGTGCAAGCCAGCTTGACTTGCTATAAAGTTAGAGAAACAAGTTGATGAAAAAGTAACAAAACATGTTTTATTATCACCTAAAACATATTTATCCTTTTTTGAATGATTTTGCAATATTCCAAAAATAAATGCCATCTTGCGTTGTTACACTTGTCCGTTCAGTAGCGAGGCAAGACTCTGAAGATGACGTACGGCAKAATGAAATACGCCACAATGTCTACGGTGTATGAAGTCTAAATTGGTGTCAGCGCTTCTCTGAGCACACCGTATTTCCTAGAGTCTTGCTTGGGACAGAATGTGTAACTTTATGGCAAGTTAATAGGACTATTATTTTAAATGAAAACAAACTACTGCTACCCTCTGGGAAAGCTGCTGTAATAACAGAGGGACTGCTGATAGTCAGGAAGTTACCCATCTCCCTTCTAGGGCTATGGACAAATCACTTTGTTTTTCCTCCAATATTGATGACATGCCTTATGACATAACTTACCCCACATGGAGGGTGAAGTCCCTGACAGATACTAGGCCCAAACAGCACACCCTGCAGCAGAGGAACAAAACAAACGTCCTCCAATCCGTGAAACAGACCCCACAGACGCCAATGAAATGAACAGCGATGACCCCAGTGTGACAATATGCAAGATGCACGCATGCGTTCAAGGATGTCCTCATGTCTCTCAATGTCAAAAAGGTCAGGGGAGGGTTGGAGTGGGCCCTCTGCTGCCCTCCCTCCGTCTCGCTGGCGTGTTGCATAACGGATCTCTACGGCCCGGTGCACCCGGGGGACTCTGATACTGTATGTCATGATGATGTGGCTGGAGCGTCAGTCAGGGAGGGGGGCCAGGGGAACTGTAATATTCACTACTGGGGGTGTGTCATAATAACCTCTAATTTACTGGATGTGTGATGAACGTAAAGCAAGCAGTGGAGATACTGTATAATTACTGTATGAGTGCAGTGGCACAGGAAAGACTGCTTTATGGAGCTCCAGACATGTCAGTGGGAATAGCGTACAATGGATTATTCACAAAAACATTTTTATAATATGGACAGTTTAACTGACCTAAATTAAGTCTTATCCTGGACTAAATTGCACTTTAATGAATATGTATTAAAGGATCCAGTCAGACTCCGTAGTATAGACAAGGTTAACTAATGCTCATGAATTCTATTTTTAGATTAGCAAAGCCAGAAATAGACCTAGGCCTACTCCATTTAGTCTAGCCTAGTTCTTAAATAGCCTACTTACATTCACATGTAAGATGTTTGTTACATCTGCTGTTGTTTTCAGCCTCTCTACCTGACCATCTTTGCCAGAGATGGAATCTATCAGCTCTAACAAAATCAAGACACACACACACACACACTCAAATGCACCAAGTGCAGTTTGTGCAGACATGCAAAACCCCTTAGAGTGTACACAGAGCTCTCTCTGGCCCTATGAATAATGCAGAGTGCTTGAAAGAGCCTGTTAGATACTGTGTGCTGCGTTATCAAGAAGCCACTGCGAGAAAGAGGGACAGACGTATCAAGTTAGACACTGGCGTAATAAAAAAAAAAAAACACTATCCACGCCTTCATTTGGATGCATTGTATTAGCTCCACCTCTGTCCCCCCCCATCCAACTTAGGGTTGTAGTTATCACAGCAAAAAGTACATCKCCACAGCTTGACTGGCCCTGCATAAGGTATTTCATAGTGCTTTTAAATTCTTATTATTTTAAAAGGAATGGTTATTCTGGTTGCCGGGTATCACAGTATCTTATGACCGAGTCAATTGAAATTCATTTATTAGGCCCTAATATATGGATTTCACATGACTGGAAATACATATGCATCTATTGACCACAGATATCTTTTAAAAGGTTAGGGTTGTGGATCAGAAAACTGTCAGTATCTGGTGTGACCACCATTTGCCTCATGCAGCACGACATCGCATAGAGTTGAGCAGGCTGTTGATTGTGACCTGTGGAATTTTGTCCCACTCTTCTTCAATGGCTGTGCGAAGTTGTTGGATATTGGCGGGAACTGGCACACTTGGTCGTACACGTTGATCGAGAGCATCCCAAACATGCTCAATGGGTGACATGTCTGGTGAGTATGCAGGCCATGGAAGAACTGGGACATTTTCAGCGTCCAGGAATTGTGTACAGATCCTTGCGACATGGGGCTGTGCATTATCATGCTGAAACATGAGGTGATGGCGGCAGATGAATGGCACGACAATGGGCCCCAAAATGCCAACGATAAAAATGCAATTGGGTTCGTTGTCTGTAGCTTATGCCTCCCCATACCATAACCCCAACGCCACCATGGGGCACTCCCTTCACAACGTTGACATCAGCCCAGTACAGTTGAAACCGGGATTAATCCGTAAAGAGCGTGTGTGAAAATTCCAACCATATGCTTCAGATTTATACATCCGGTGAAACATCTGGCTCCTTGTTCTGTGGTAGAGGCATTCCCTTGTGATTTGTTTTTTTTCTCTTTTCCTACAGTGTCAGACAACGTTTTAGTAGCCTATGTAGTATTCGTTTTGTATTGGAAGTCTCTTTGGAACTCCATCCATGCGGAATCTTGATAAGTGGCAATGCGTCACTAGTTCCCATCTAGACTCTGCCGTACTCCACCCCTTTTATGTTCTTTCTGAAAGGAGATCTTCCCCAGGCTTTCGAACAGTACAGTAGAAGCCTGGGCTTCCAAGGATAGCCCTAACACTCACCAGTTGCCACCCTCTCAATAAAATCAACATTGCTTTGTGACTAACATGTGCATGGTGTAATTTGTCATGTGCAGACGACTCCGCATAAATAAATACACCATAGCCAGTCAGTACTTTACAATAGTATGTTACGCTTGCCTGAGTGTGCATACCAGTACATATACCAGAGGGATATAACAGAAAATGCCCATCATCCTCCTCCACAGATAATGAAACAAATAAGCTAGGTTTAGAAACACTGCGGCAGATGCATGTTCAGCCAACTGGAACACAAGGCTGACCAGTTTTGACAAAGCGGACAGCACTCTTGCTTTGTTCAGAACAAGCAGTGTACCAGTCATGCCAACCAAACAGATGGTGGTCTAATTTCACAGGCACGTGGGGCCCAGCATTTTCTTATGGGGTACCTACTGCAGACAGACCTCCAGTTGAACCATCGGTGGGGTGAAGGTTAATTGCCATGTAGAGATAATTCAGTCAAGGGTTACGCAAACAGATCTGCCTGTTTCCACCCTATGCAGGTATAACAACAGGAGGCACTGTTGATCAACAGTGGTGCAACAAGACAGCAGGACAACACCTGCCCTGCTAGCTGGCCTCGAGGCGTTAATGCGTTTAGCTCAGCAGAGGGGCCTGCTGCCATATGGACATGATTACAGCCTGGTAGACATGACGAGATGAAGCTACATTGCATTAGATCACATTGGTCATCCGCTTGGCAGAGAGTATATGTTCTATTGTCACTTACACCGGATAGGTGCAGTGAAATTTGTTGTTTACAGGGGCAGCCATAGTAGTATGGCCCCTTGGAGCAAATTAAGGTTAAGTGCTTTGCTCAAGACCACAAACAGATTTTTCCCTTGTCGGGTTGGGTATTCGAACCAGCCACCTTTCGGTTACTGGCCCAACGCTAGGCTAGGCTAACCACTATGCTACCTGCTGCACTAACCATTAATCAGATTCATAAGGACTTCAATAAAGCCATGTTATCCATGTAAAACAAGGCGACAATACCATGGCAGTGTGGTTTTAAATTAATTTAACTATCATGTCCATCCTGTGGCCAGTGCTGCTTTGCCACAGCTCCCTGTAGAGGACTTCCCTTCCCCCTATCCCTGTCCAAGGTGACAGTGTAACAGCCAGGACCTTGACAGCGCCATGGCTGCAAAAGTAGGGCCAATCAGGGCAGGAGATAACTAATGCAGTCTGACATGGGATTTTGAGAAGAGGCTTTGAGCAGTGTCAATGCCACCCTGTCTGGTTGGGCGGAAAAAGAACAGGCTGGAGCCCTAGGACCAGAGCAAGACTACGAGACAGTCAGGGGTCAGGTATAACCAAAAGGGATCTCCAAGGACCAAAATAATATAAACTTCAGATGGGTACTCACAGCAGAATATGAGTTGCAGTAGATTTTTTTTTTAAACAACACTAGAGCTAGGTTCGGCAGATAAATATATTCAAACCCTTTGACTACTGCTGTACATTAGCTGCAGCTGCAGGAGAAGCACCTCCAAGGTTAACAGCTTCAGTGTCTGAAACCAGATTCTTCTTGGTCATTGACACCATAGAGGCTGAACTTGTCTCAACTTCAAGTTGGAATACTTCAGCCCACGAGAGAGCTGGCCATTATGTTCCCAGTGAGGCTTCTAAAAATGAGCCTCTGYGATGAGCACCGCACACCCACACTATATTCCATAGAGAAATAGAAATCCTCTGCTAGCAATGGGAGAGCTGTCAAGAGGGCTGGAAGGATCCTAAAATAACAGCCATGACACAGCCGATTCCAACCGCTTGAGCCTAAACAGCCAATCAGCCCAAAATAAGTAATCCTCATGGGAGGCCCAGTCAGCCAGAGCAATCACAGCCCAGCTTCAAAATAAATAACAGAAACGTCATTTAAAAAAATCTGCATGCTGTGGTTTGGTATGAAGGGCATAACAAAGCAATATTTTATTAGCTAGGAGGTCTGGCAGGCACAGTCGGACATAATCTGAAGCAACTACAGGGTGTTAGTACATGTGCACCCCTATAAGCTAATCAATACKTGGGTTTTAAGCAGAATTAATGCCACTATGCTATGGGGGAAGGAAACAACACTAAATGAGTTAACGCTAGTTCTTCCTCACTAAACTTGATACTGGGTGCTYAGCACAATTTCCCTTTGGAGATTTACGGGCACAGCCACAGAACATTCACACTTGTCACCCTTGTGTGCGAAGTTCTTTCCAGTCAGATCATCATGAACCACCTACAAGCCAGGAAGACCCATTGAAGTTGCTGGCAAAGAGCACCTGAAATTACTTGGTTGATGTCATGTGCAACATGAAGGTCATATTGGACTATACATGTCAGCCAGTCGTGGTGGGAGGGGTTATTCATGTGCATTAGTACAGTCAGTTCATGTATCTAAGGGTGACTGCACATACTGTAGTTATGAACCACCCAACAGCCCTGTACTGCTGTGCAGTAGTACACAGAACAGCTAGTTCCTCATGTATCACATGGGAATGAGTGAAACTTACTCCTCAGCCTGAAGTTACCCCAGCAAATAGCTAGCTTGTCACTGACTGGTGAGAYGCTTCAGGGGGGGCGGTCACGTGTGCTAGCAAGGCAGAGGTCCTGAGTTCRCGCCCGGTATGGGCCGAATTGGGAGGAAGTGGTACTCGCTAAGCAAGCAGCGTGACATCCTTTACACTCTCAGTCTAGAAACACAGTGAAAAAAAATAACATAAGAAACTTATGGTGCTGTCCATCCTGCAATATCTTGCCCAGGCCACTAAAGACTAACTGGCTGGCTGAGACTTCAAGGCAAAAAGAGACCACTGTAGCTAAATAGGCTAAGGAACTGGCACGCATTTCTGCAGAGTAAATCAACATCCCTAAACTTAGMCAAAAAGTTTGATTAAGAAATGGGGCATTTGCTGCCAAATTAGGCCAAAAAGGTCAGACAATGTCTCCTGGACATTCTGTTGAGGAAAGTAATGCTAAAAATGTAATGAGACAAAAATAAACAAAACACAGGAAGTGGATCTGCAAGACCTTTGTGTCTCAGTGTCTGACTGATTCCAGTGTGTTTATTGGAAACAGGTTAATGCACTATGACAGGGCAGCAGCAGTAGCTAGCAGTCTTGACAATTGCAAATCTGACAAAATTGAGACAGAGGGGAAAAAAAATGTGCAGTCATCTTGACAGATTGCAGCTGTGGGAATAGACTGACAGGAACAACACATGACACCACAATAAACCAAGTAGGCAGAGACACCAAGGAAACAGAGTGACCCTGGGAAGCCTGTTCCTGGAGTGTTGGTAAAAGAGGGGAGTGTTGAGAGGAGCACCTAGTGGGAAATGAAAGTCGCTGTGTAACGCATTAGGCTACATAAAGGTACATATCCCACAGGAGGGAAGGGAAACTGTGCATTCTGCTCTCAGTTCTTAGTTCCTTTGCACTAATGCGTGTCCCTGGCTTTCCAGCCGGCCTTCTGTAAATTGTTTTAACAGTGATGCCAGTGCAAGTTAGCAGTGTGCCTATATGCAATGGTCCAGTCCTGTACACGTTTCTATTAGATGTCCCATCAATGGACCCACATTCACACCCAGAAAATACTGTTTGAAGCAGCAGTAGCCTAAACAGCAAATTTGAGCAAGTTCAAATCTAGCATAGTTTTGATACCTTGGAGCTTACAGTTTAATAGCGTTCTTAAGCTTAACTGGCCAATACCCCTGCCCGAGGTAACAAAATCAGTGAATAGAATTTATTCTCCGAAAGAGGGGAAGAATAGCGATGGAGATATCACATCCAGAATAATATTTATCACCATCATTAAAATATAGGACTTCACGTCACACCTGCCCCAATGACCAGAATACAATCATATGGTCCTCTGTCCTCCCACCCAGTTAGTGGAGTTCAGTGATCACAAGAGGTGCCCTTGAAGGATGTTTTCTAACCAGCAAGCTTGTTATCTTTATCATCATAGCCAGCCAACTCAAATGTGAATCACTACAACATGGCAGTGTTGAGTTCCAGCCTGAATTCCAGTTTTCTGAACAGGATAGTGACTAAGGACCTGACCACTGTCCTGATGTGAACTGGCATCAGTCCAAGTGGTTACATGAGCTTCAAGGACTGAGAACCGTGGCACTAAAAATACCTCTTCATGAGGTCTCTAATAATCAGTCACCAAACCACAGTGACTAGCTCAGACAAATGGAATGGAATTCAATGCCTTCTTAACTAGAACCAATGTCAAGCCACAGCTTATTTATTGTCGAGACAGAGCTGTATTCAGACTCAGTGGACAGGGCTCTAAACAAGCCTCAAAGCTCATCTCCCTCACTCTACTTAACCTTGGTGACAGGCAAAGGTTCTGAAAGGAGACCGAGGATATTGAATATTTAATCAGTCACCTCAAGCCAGCCCCTACCCTCGAGTGAACTGAAGACTGGTCTTTCAAGATAAGAGTGCYGTAGCTAAAAACAACCAAAAACTAGGCTAGAATGACTTATCACGCTTASCAAAATTAGTCTTGGAATGTGACGAGGGCAGCAATAGCAATCACATTTGCTTATTGATCACTGATGCATCAACATGGGTTTCATGAATACAGTACAATTACAAGTTTGAATTCCATCATAGTCTGAAATGTGGTACTTCTTTCAGGAACAGGTCACAATAACAATGCATAAAACAGGTAGCGGTTATTGTTTTACAAGAATAAATCTCGGAGTGACTTATACCCATTTGTGTGGGATGTTAGTGTAGGCTACTTATTGTTTTTAGTTTGATTAAGTAAAAGCATATTATCTTGCTGTGCGTTTCTGATGAAAATAATTAGATACAGTAGGCTAGATATAGTCCAACTGAGCTGTCATTTGGATAACTAGGCTCAAAGTATAGGGTTGACATTTTGTTAGTCCACTTACATTTAGAGCCCTTATACACTACATATACAAAAGTAYGTGGACACCCCTTCAAAATTTGTGGAGTCGCTATTTCAGCCACACCTGTTGCTGACAGGTGKATAAAATCGAGCASACAGACATGCAATCTCAATAGACAAACATTGGCAGTAGAATGGCCTTACTGAAGAGCTCRGTGACTTTCAACATGGCATAAGAACTGTTCGTCGGGAGCTTCATGAAATGGTTTCCATGGCTGAGCAGCCACACAGAAGGCTAAGATCACCATGCACAATGCCAAGCATTGGCTGGAGTGGTGTAAAGCTCTCTGCCATTGGACTCTGGAGCAGTGGAAACGTGTTCTCTGGAGTGATGAATCACGCTTCACCATCTGGAAGAATCTGGGTTTGACGGATGCCAGGAGAACGCCAACTGTGTGCTCCAATGCATAGTGCCAACTGTAAAAGTATGGAGGAGGATTAATGGTCTGGGGCTGTTTTTCATGGTTCAGGCCCCTTAGTTCAAGTGAAGGGAAATCCTAATGCTACAGCATGCAAAGACATCTAGACGATTCTTTGTTTCCGACCTTGTGGCAACAGTTTAGGGAAGTGCCTTTCCTGTTCCAGCATGAAAATGCCCCTGTGCACAAAGCGAGGTCCATACAGAAATGGTTTGTTGAGATCGGTATGGAAGAACTTGACTGGCCTGCACAGAGAMCTGACCTCAACCCCATTGAACACCTTTGGGAGGAATTGGAATGCCGACTGTGAGCCAGGCCTAATCGCCTGTGTTCACTAATGCTCATGGCTGAATGGAAGCAAGTCCCCGCAGCAATGTTCCAACATCTAGTGGAAAGCCTTCCCAGAAGAGTAGAGGCTGTTCTAGCAGCAAAGGGGGGGACCAACTCCATATTAATGCCCATGATTTTGCAATGAACTGTTCGATGAGCAGGTGTCCACAAACTTTTGGGTCATGTAGTGTATAATAAGGGGATTATAAAGTATTCACTTGGAAGACACAGTAATCCCATAAGTAATGTGGGCATACCCATAGGTCTTAAAATGTAACTCAAAGTACCATCCTCAGATAACAGCATATCAACAGCTCTGTGCCTACGGTATGTACATCGTTCCACACCCACCCCAAGCAGTTCCACTCCTAACAAAAGACAACTAAAGTTATCCAGTAAAACCTGTGTGACCGGAGGCAGAGGGATAACTGTTTCATATAACTTAAAATGTATTCACAGTGAAATGGCCCTCCTATAACCTATTCAAAGGTGTGGGTTACAATCTTGAAATATGAATATGTCCTCATGTCAGACTGCCTGGGGTGGAAGTTTGAATTAAAGTATGTTTGTTAAATACACATTCATATTCTTGAACCCCCAATCTTCCACAACACAGTAATGAGATTAGTGTACTGGCTGGATAAGTGTAGGTTACCTATTAGACTTCCATGGTGCAAACGTGCCTTACCTTCGAAATGGTCTGCCCATTGTTTTGTCCGATTCCGACCTAGATGGTACACAAGGCTCAGGAACCCCTTCCCCTCTCTTGTGACAGTAGTTTAAATCCGGACTGCTGTCAAGCAATGTGTTGGTGGAAGAGCTGTCATGGTCCACGGTGAGCGAGTTATTTCGCTTTCGCATCACTGAAATGTAAAAGCACAATGTGAAAGAAAAGCGACAAAGGAGGTGTAACACCGTCTATCACTATTGCATTTGATTTGACAGCAATACTAGACAGCGCCGGTGATGTAGTTTGGCAACGAATTCTCGGTAAGAAGCCGGGTAAAGATGAGGTCAGGGTGCCGTTGTTTTCTCCTCCAGCACCGCTGACAATCAGCACTTTTGCTAGCTACATTGTTTGTAGAAGTCCGATATCTGCAGAGACCAGCTGATCAAATCAACCTTTCCCCTGGGTTCCCATTTAAGCCAATCAGAGCAGACCAGTACGCCATCTTTTTAAAGGAAATGTAGCTACATAGCTAACTCGYCATTTAGATCTAGCTAGCAACTTTTCAAAACACACCACCTCAGTTATCTAACTAGTAACTAACTACATAGTATTGCAGAATAAACCCCCATATATTCCAACATTGAACTAGCTAACATATTAACTGTGACATCTAAACTATCTCCACCAGCTAACCTAAATTGACAGCAAGTGGTTTCGCGTGAAACACTAACGTTAGCTAGCTACAGTTAACGACACTAACTAGCTAAGCAACACAACATGATGTTTGTTGTTATATTCGAATGCAAATACTATTTATGGTTTTAATAAAATGAAAATGACAAAAATACAATACCTTTATTATTATTGTTTTATTAAACTGACAACATGACAAGCGAGGACACCGGYAATTTGCTGTCCACCAGCGGTGACAGCAGCAGGCGCGGTGGGTTGGTATGGTTTGTCTTTCATCGGTACCCATAGTTTCCGCTTACGTGATCATATCAAAGSATTTTGCCGCGAAAACTCAGCCGCTGTCCGTCAGTAACTATTCACATCATTCTAGATACGGTGAAATAATTACAGGATAATCACTCATTTGATGCAAGTGTAAGGGTTTAGTCTACAGTTCAGTCTAGCTTGATATACGGTATCCTATTAATTTATAACAACATTTACCAAGAGAGATGTTTTGTGAAAAGGCAATCGAAATAATCAGAGAACTTCACCGGATGGGCGATGGTCAACTGCCTGCATTCAATGTAAGTGKCACATTCAGCATGTTATAAAGATATACTGGATTTGTAGCCATTAGTGCAGATGGAATAGCTAACTAGTTAGATTGTTAGTTTACTCTAGCGATGCAGGAGTCAACACTGTCTTGACACGTGACACCCAGTACACCCAACTGCCACACATACTATTAATGGCTTAGCTATATCAACCTCCTTAGGGCTGCACAATTAATCGCATTTTCATCGAAATTGCTATATGGACATGTGCAACAGGCTGCATATTGTTTTTACGCCATGAATGTAAAATTCTAATGTAATAAGGGTCCCCTGGGAAACTCTGACCAACACTTTGTTCCTATTCTGTCACAACAACGTATACTGTACCTGGCTTTTTCATTCGTTGTCATGCCAAACAACACCAACCATATGATTTGAATACTACTTTTATTTATATGATTCCAACAGTACAGTGTTTTGATCTAAATCGCAAGTAAAATCTCAATCGCAATATTTGGTTAAAAACAAATCGCAATTAAATGATTTGCCCATATGGTGCAGCCCTACTCCTTGCCCTGCTCTTCTGACTTGGGGCTCTTGAGAGCTAATATCAACCTAGCCAGCCATCACTAGAATGTGTTTCACTCAGTAATAGCTAACATCAACCTAGCCAGATTATGAATACAAAGTGAAGACGTTTAGATCAGTTTGATAGTTAGCAATTAGGTTATAATGCCACAGACTACATGGTCATTTGACTTCTATTACTGCTCACTGACTGACACCTTCTTTGCAGGAAGATGGTATTCGTCAGGTGCTGGAGGAGATGAAAGCATTATATGAGCAGAATCAAAGTGATGTGTGAGTTAAGACATTAAACATTGTCACACATTGACATTCTCTTATATTTGAATGTGTCTCTTTCCCATTGAGTTCTGAAATAATTACCTTATGGGTTTTAACAAATACGTTTTATTTCACACACTTCAAAGCAATGAAGCCAAGTCTGAGGGAAAAAGTGAGCTGATTCCAACCATCAAGTTCCGTCACTGCTGTCTGCTAAGAAACCAACGTTGCATCGCTGCCTACCTGTGAGTGCCTGATGTGATGAGTTGATTTTGAGCTCATCATCACTACTAATGTTTTTGTAGACAGTTACACTGACCATATCATAGTTTATTAGGATAGGACAACATCATTGCTAATTTCCTCTCCTCAGCTATGACAGGCTCCTCCGCATTCGGACTTTGAGGTGGGAGTACGGAAGTGTGTTGCCCACAAACATCCGCTTCCACATGTGTGCAGAAGAGGTATGTTTCTTTCTTTCAAAGGCAAGAAACAAATTGGACAGAAGATGGCAGGGTGATGGCATCTGACTCTTAAAATGTAATGTTTAATTTTGAATAGTTGGAATGGTTTAACCAGTACAAGAAGTCACTGGCTACCTTCATGAGGTCACTTGGAGGAGAGGAAGGACTTGACATAACACAGGACATGAAGCCTCCAAAGAGTTTGTACATTGAGGTAAGATACACAAGGGAACTGCATGCCCGCAAGGACCTGACCAGAGACTAAGTGAATGTTGGTAGGGGCCACTTGTGCTGTTAGTCATCAACTGTATCAATTAATTCAAACTGTAGCACATAGACCCTTGACTATTAGGTGCTCCTTCTTTTGGTCTTCATTTAGATATTGGTCATGTTCTATTGATTTTACCCTCTTGCCATTTAGTTTGTTTCTCACAATGTATTTCTCTCAATAGGTGCGCTGTTTAAAAGATCATGGCGAGTTTGAAATAGACGACGGGACCATCATTCTTCTGAAGAAAAACAGTCAGGTATAAGAAAAGAAAAAGTACTATATGTGAAAACCATCACTATACATGCACATTGTGTAAAGAATTGAACATGAGTCACTCTCAAACTCCACTCTTGTCTCCCCAGCACTTCCTGCCACGATGGAAGTGTGAGCAGTTGATTCGCCAGGGGGTCTTGGAGCACATCATGTCTTGAATCAAATGCTAGAACTATTACTTTTTCTTCTTCAGCAGAGGATTATCCATTTAAGTGATGCTATTTTGAAAAAGTTMTTTAAAACAATAATTAATTCAAATATACTTAGCTGTAGGTGATKTATTACTTGGTCAGTTTTGTTTTAATTGTGGAGTGATTGTGTAGTGCATAACAAATCCACAGCTTGCATGTTAGTGTTTTTACAATAATTACCTACATACATTGTTCGATTGACAATACATTGTCGCAACAATCTTTTTTAGTACTCAAATAGTTTAGGAATTAAAAGGTTTGACTGTACAGCAGTGCATCAGGATTGAAAATTGTGCAGATGTGTATCAAAACTTTACATTTGTAAATACTGTGCTTTTGGTTGGTAATTTAAAATACCACAAAGAACACTTAATTAAAAGTTGCTAAACCCTTTCTTTGAATCATTTTGTGATTAAATTAGGATTCAGCCTTTCGCATACAGTACCATTCATCTCATACAGTCTGACAGACTTAACTTTAAGTTCAGTACCTTGAGTGTGTTTAATGATCAAACTGGAATGTTATACCATTGGTCCCATTATACATCTAAWCGACACTCAGACCTACCAACACAGCATGATGCTGGAGGATAGTCTGTAACCTAACGGACTGCCTGCCTCTGCAGAGACAGAATAAAATACTTCGTGAACTTTGACCGTCACAAAAAATGAGTCTTGCGTTAACCTCAATAAAAAWATATATACACAAAAAATAAAGTACATGCATAATACCCTGGTGGCTGAAAACACTTAAGACTTGTGCTGTTCCACTTACCCAAATAACTTGTGCTAATTGTGTGCAATCAAACCCACCATCCCAAGAGGGAGTTGTTACACAGTGATTTTGTTATGGAYCTTACAGAATCATTGTGGACCACCTGCCACATTAAGCATCAATGTTTCATTGGGATGGTCATCGAATACTAAGGGAAGGAAACTTAWGAGGTCTTTCACAGTTGTCGATGTCTTTTGGGGAGTAGCGTTGTTCTGAGTAGCAAGGAACTGCTACGCAGAGAGGGAGGCAGGRGCGATCTTACGAAGGAGCTTGTTGAGGGCTGTAATCTTCTCCTCTAAGACAAAGTTCTTTTTCTCAGCACTCTTCTGTCGCTGCTCAGTGACCTGCAGTGCCTTCATCAGCTGGGAGTTCTCCACATACAGGTCCTTCAGCATGATGTCTGACTTGGCATTCTTCACCAGCTGTGGGTGGGACAGGGACAATGAAATACAGTCAGATTTTCAGGGCATGTTTCTCTGCCATTTGTCTAATATGAATGGTAAACTGACCTGCTCCTTCAGCTGGTTGACCTTCTCCTGCAGCATCTTGCGCACACTCCTCAGYTTGGTCTCCACCCCCTCCATCCCCTCCTGCATGTTCACTATCACCTTCTCATATTGCTCCTGAGCACAAACAGAGAGCCAGCATTTACAGCATATAAAAGTCAGAAGTTTACATACACCWTAGCCATATACATTTAAACTCAGTTTTTCACAATTCCTGACATTTAATCCTAGTAAATATTCCCTGTTTTAGGGCAGTTAGGATCACCACTTTATTTTAAGAATGTGAAATGTCAGRATAATAGTAAAGCGAATKATTTCTTTCAGCTTTTATTTCTTTCATCACATTCCCAGTGGGTCAGAAGTTTACATGCACTCAATTAGTATTTAGTAGCGTTGCCTTTAAAAATTGTTTAACTTGGGTCAAACGTTTCAGGTAGCCTTCCACAAGCTTCCCACAATAAGTTGGGTGAATTTTAGCCAATTCCTCCTGACAGAGCGTGTGTAACTGAGTCATGTTTGTAGGCCTCCTTGCTCGTGCTTTTTCAGTTCTGCCCACAAATTTTCTATAGGACTGAGGTCAGGGCTTTGTGATGGCCACTCCAATACCTTGACTTTGTTGTCCTTAAGCCATTTTGCCACAACTTTGGAAGTATGCTTGGGGTCATTGTCCATTTGGAAGACCCATTTGCGACCAAGCTTTAACTTCCTGACTGATGTCTTGATGTTGCTTCAATATATCCACATAATTTTCCCTCCTCATGATGCCATCTATTTTGTGAAGTGCASTAGTCCTTCCTGCAGCAAAGCACCCCCACAACATGATGCTGCCACCCCAGTGCCTCACTGTTGTGATGGTGTTCTTCGGCTTGCAAGCATCCCCCTTTTTCCTCAAAACATAACGATGGTCATTATGGCCAAACAGTTCTATTTTTGTTTCATCAGTTMAAAAAGTACGATATTTGTCCCCATGTTCAGTTGCAAACCATAGTCTGTCTTTTTTATGGCGGTTTTGGAGCAGCGGTTTATGTCGATATAGGACTCGTTTTACTGTGGATATAGATACTTTTGTACCTGTTTCCTCCAGCATCTTCACAAGGTCCTTTACTGTTGTTCTGGGATTGATTTGCACTTTTCTCACCAAAGTACATTCATCTCTAGGAGACAGAACGAGTCTCCTTCCTGAGCGGTATGACGGCTGCGTGGTGACATGGTGTTTATACTTGCGTACTATTGTTTGTACAGATGAAAGTGGTACCTTCAGGCGTTTGGAAATTGCTGCCAAGGATGAACCAGACTTGTGGAGGTCTACACTTTTTTTCCTGAGGTCTTGGCTGGTTTCTTTTAATCTTCCCATGATGTCAAGCAAAGAGGCACTGAGTTTGAAGGTAGGCCTTGAAATACATCCACAGGTACACCTCCAATTGACTAAAATTATGTAAATTAGCCTATCAAAAGCTTCTAAAGCCATGACATCATTTTCTGGAATTTTCCAAGCTGTTTAAAGGCACAGTCAACTTAGGTTGGAATCATTAAAACGAGTTTTAACTAAGTGTATGTAAACTTCTGACTTCAACTGTACATTTATTATTCACTTTTAGTTCTGTGTTAAACTACGGTTAATTATTTTGAGAAGTGTTAAAGGGTGCAAATCATGCCTATTGAACTGTAACCAGTGGCTGGATTGGGTGCACCCTGTAGCGCAGTACACTACCTGCTGCAGGCCTATCTGGGTGCTGGCTTGCTGGGCCTGTGTGCGGAAGGTCTGTTGCAGCTTCTGCCCCCTGCGCTTCTCATCTGCCAGCTGGGCTTGAAAGTGAGCCAGCTGCTCCCTGGACCCCAGTCCTGCCTGCTCCCTCAACTGCTGCAGCTCCMGGACATGCTGGGCCTGGGCCAGTGTCAAGGCTGTGTCCACCATCAGTGCCTGCACCATAAAACAGTGTGTTTGAGAATCAACTACATTGTAGTCAGACTGTAGTGATCCACCAATAGCCTAGCATCCCAAACTATTCCTGCTCAAACACGCTGATAGACTCAATAGGGCATAGGAATGGAGTTTGGAAATGTTCATGAAATGAATTAGCCTCAACTTCTGCAAGAATAGATTAGTGCAAATTAGGACCATGGCGTTAGTTGCTCAATTTGAGTTTCAATTGGCAAACCTGCTTTCAGTTTAGAGATGTGGTGCCTCAGCAAAATTACATTTATCAATTATTTGACCAAAATGTTTGAGGTCACCTGATCCTGTGCCTCTGCCCTGGCAGTCTCCAGCTGTGCCTGTTTGTTCTTTAGAGTCAGGCACTCCTCAGTCAGACTCTGTACCTCCACATCCTGGCCCTGCAGCTGATACACCTGAAGGAAACAAAGCACAACAACCACTTCAAAAATATTTCACCTTTATAATAAAGCATTGCATGCAAGCATCAATGACCGCATTTGCAGACTAACAGTAAGATTTAACTGAACAGAGCGCATATCAAGGATCAGCCCAAGGGCTTAATTATTTGAAGAGGTCTGAGAAAATGTGGGCCTATTTTCATGGAATTCTACGTCATTTGGCAGATTAGAGTCTTCTCTTTTTAGCAGTAGATATTTGATTTCCAAACTGTGTTTTCCGGTGATTGTATTTTGAAATAGAAGGCCAATTTTAACCTGCTGTTCACTGATAGCCGCAACTCAACAATCAGCTGATATTGGGCTCCCGAGTAGCGCAGCGGTCTAAGGCACTGCATCTCAGTGCTAGAGGTGTCACTACTGGCACCCTGGTTCGAATCCAGGCTGTATCACAACCGGACGTGATTGGGAGTCCCATAGGGCGGCGCACAATTGGGCCAGCATCGTCCAGGTTTGGCCGTCATTGTAAATAAGAATTTGTTCATAACTGACTTGCCAGGTTAAATATAAATAAAATAAAGCATTTTTGCCACGCACTGCTGTAGTTGCCTAGGCTATGCACTGCGTTTATGCTTAAAAACAATCCACCACAGCTATTTTATTTAAAGAAGCTAGCTCTATGGCTAAATTATAGTATCTGGTGTAGTATTTAGAATTTGATTTATTTATGTACAAACAAGAAATACTATATAGTGAACAAAATATAAAACGCAACATGTAAAGTGTTGTTTTCATGTTTGATGAGCTGAAATAAAAGATCCCAGAAATGTTCCATATGCACAAAAAATATAAAAATGTTGTCCACAAATTGGTTTACATCCCTATTTGTGAACATTTCTCCTTTGCCAAGATATGCCACAACGGTCAGGTGGATGGATTATCAAGAAGTTGTTTAAACAGCATGAACATTACACACTTGTACTGGGGACAATAAAAGGCCACTCCTAAAATGTGCAGTTTTGTCACACAACACAATGCCACAAATGTCTCAAGTTTTGAGGGAGTGTGCAATTGGTATGCTGACTGCAGGAATGTCCACCAGAGCTGTTGCCAGAGAATGTTCATTTCTTTTCCATAAGCTGCCTCCAACGTCGTTTTAGAGAATTTGACAGTACGTCCAACCGGCCTCACAACCGCAGACCACGTGTAACCACGCCAGCCCAGGACCTCCACATCCGTCTTCTTCACCTGCGGGGTCGTCTGAGACCAGCTACCCGAACAGCTGATGAAACTGGGTTYGCACAACTGAAGAATTGCTGCACAAACTGTCTGCCACCGTCTCAGGGAAGCTCATCTGCGTGCTCRTCGTCTTCACCAGGGTCTTGACCTGACAGCAGTTCGGCGTCGTAACCRACTTCAGTGGGAAAATGCTCAACTTCGATGGCCATTGTCACGCTGGAGAAGTGTGCTCTTCACGGATGAATCCCGGTTTCAACTGTACTGGGCATATGGCAGAAAGCGTGTATGGCGTMATGTGGGAGAGCGGTTTCCTGATGTCAATGTGGTGAACAGAATTGCATTTTATCGATGGCTGTTTGAATGCACAGAGATACCGTGATGAGATCCTGAGGTCTATTGTCATACCATTCATCCACCGCCCTCACCTCATGTTTCAGCATGATAATGCACGGCCCCATGTCGCAAGGATCTATACACAATTCCTGGAAGCTCAAAATGTCCCAATTCTCCCATGGCCTGCATACTCGCCAGACATTTCACCCATTGAGCTGTTTAGGATGCTCTGGATCGATGTGTACGGCAGCGTGTTCCAGTTTCCGCCAACATCTAGCAATTTCACACAGCCATTGAAGAGGACTGGTTTTCTGATTCATGCCCCATATTTTTTTTTTTTAAGGTATCTGTGACCAACAGTTGCATATCTGTTCGTGTCTACATTTGACACTTACATGTGATTTCTGCTATCAGAATAAGAAGATAGCATTGAAAAGACGGGTCTAGTCGCTTTGTGGTCTGATTGGGTTCAGATCTGGCTGACCACTTCAGGTGGTGGTCAGGGATGCATTGTGTGCAGATTTCTCTTYAGTCTGGATGAAAATCAGGCTACCGAAAGCCATACAGTGGGCGACGTTATCAGCACTCCTCCCACAAGTCTCCAGAAAACTTGTGTTTTGGGACTGAGGCACCTTTTCGTTATAAAATTGGAGGAAATACGTTCCTGGTGTGTGAGGAACGTGTTTCCAGGCTTCATAAATGCTAGCCAGCTAGCTAATATTTAGGGKAAAAAAATGTTATGSTTACCCATTTGCAATCCCTTTAGCGTTGCTTTCTAGCTTGCTGGCTAGCAACAGAGATTAACTGGCTAGTTAGCTACAGTAGTTAGCTAGACATGGCCTCTGTATTCCTAGTCATGTGAAATCCATAGATTAGGGCCTAATTCATTCATTTCAATTTACTGATTTCCTTATATGAACTGTAACTCAGTAAAAWTCTGAGACATTTTTGCATGTTGCGTTTATATTTTTGTTCAGTGTAATTTTGGCAAAATGTATTCCAATTTACAAGGGGGTGCTGCAGCACATCCAGCACCCCTACATCCCGTGGCTATGGCTTTAAGAGCAAGTAACGTAGCTCTACCCTGTGGAGCAGCTCCTGGTTTTGGAGGCGCAGGCTCTGGCACTCCTTTTGTAGGGCCATAGTGGCCTCCTCCTCATGTTGTTTCTGGGCCAGACGCAGCTGCTCCTTCTCCCTGCTTAGCCTGCCCATGCTGGCCTCCAGMTCCTTTACCTGATGATCAGCAGACAACAATGAAGTCAGTCAAAGTGCTAATGTATCACAACGCTTCATTAAAGATCACATTCAGGACCAGCAAACAGTGAGCAGACATTTCTATTGTTTTCGTCGTTAGTATGTCACCTACCTTGTCCTGGGCATCCTGTATCATCCTCTGGTGGTTGGCTACTTCCTGGATCTGGCCAGTCTTCTCCTGATCCACTGCCTGGAGCTGGGAGCGAAGCAGCTCCATCTGGGAGTCCACAGAGAGAAGAGACTCTTGGAGCTTCTCAACCTGAAAACAATAACATCATAATTCATATGATTATGAACCACTAGGCGGCAGGGTAGCCTAGTGGTTAGAGCGTTGGACTAGTAACCGAAAAGGTTGCAAGTTCAAATCCCCGAGCTGACAAGGTACAAATCTGTCGTTCTGCCCCTGAACAGGCAGTTAACCCACTGTTCCTAGGCCGTCATTGAAAATAAGAATTTGTTCTTAACTGACTTGCCTAGTTAAATAAAGGTAAAATTTAAAAAAATAAAAATTAAATACATATTCAGTCAGAGAAAATACTTGGAAGATGTMAATTCCCCACAACAGAGTTGCAATAGCCAAGTACATCCTTCTCTCACCTTCTGGGTCCTCTCCTCCACCTCCCTCAGCAGCCTCTCCTTATCCTGCTCCAGCCATTGGTGCTTCAGGGTCAGGCTGGTCAGTGAGGACTCCACCTCTGACAAACACTGGAGCTAAGAGYAAACAAGACATTTAAGAATCAAGATACATAAATGAGGCCCATTCATTAAAAATGCTGACCAAGAAAATTCTCACACACTTCAATTTCCGATAGACCAAAACATAGTATCTAGATAATGGAGAACTCTACCACAACTGTCCCAAAAGTCCCCTATATACAGTGGGGCAAAAAAGTATTTAGTCAGCCACCAATTGTGCARGTTCTCCCACTTAAAAAGATGAGAGAGGCCTGTAATTTTCATCATAGGTACACTCAACTATGACAGACAAAATGAGAAACATTTTATCCAGAAAATCACATTGTAGGATTTTTTAAAATATATAATATATATATATTTTTAAATCCCATTTTCTCCCAATTTTCGTGGTATCCAATCGCTAGTAATTACTATCTTGTCTCATCGCTACAACTCCCGTACGGTCTCGGGAGAGACGAAGGTCGAAAGCCATGCGTCCTCCGAACCACAACCCAACCAAGCCGCCCTGCTTCTTAACACAGCGGCCTCCAACCCGGGAGCCAGCCGCACCAATGTGCGGAGGAAACACCGTGTACCTGGCCCCTTGGTTAGCGCGCACTGCGCCCGCCCGCACAGGAGTCGCTGGAGCGCGATGAGACAAGGATACCCTACCGGCCAAACCCTCCCTAACCCGGACGACGCTATGCCAATTGTGCGTCGCCCCACGGACCTCCGGTCGCGGCCGGCTGCGACAGAGCCTGGGCGCGAACCCAGAGACTCTGGTGGCGCAGCTAGCACTGCTTCGCAGTGCCCTAGACCACTGCGCCACCGGGAGGCACATTGTAGGATTTTTTATGATTTATTTGCAAATTATGGTGGAAAATAAGTATTTGGTCAATAACAAAAGTTTCTCAATACTTTGTTATATACCCTTTGTTGGCAATGACAGAGGTCAAACGTTTTCTGTAAGTCTTCACAAGGTTTTGTATACCACTGTACACCACTGTTGCTGGTATTTTGGCCCATTCCTCCATGCAGATCTCCTCTAGAGCAGTGATGTTTTGGGGCTGTTGCTGGGCAACACGGACTTTCAACTCCTCCAAAGATTTTCTATGGGGTTGAGATCTGGAGACTGGCTAGGCCACTCCAGGACCTTGAAATGCTTCTTGCGAAGCCACTCCTTCGTTGCCCGGCGGTGTGTTGGGATCATTGTCATGCTAAAAGACCAGCCACGTTTCATCTTCAATGCCCTTGCTGATGGAAGGAGTTTTCACTCAAAATCTCACGATACATGGCCCCATTCATTCTGTCCTTTACACGGATCAGTCGTCCTGGTCCCTTTCCAGAAAAACAGCCCCAAAGCATGATGTTTCCACCCCCATGCTTCAAGTAGGTATGGTGTTCTTTGGATGCAACTCAGCATTCTTTGTTCTCCAACACGACGAGTTGAGTTTTTACCAAAAAGTTCTATTTTGGTTTCATCTGACCATATGACATTCTCCCAATCTTCTTCTGGATCATCCAAATGCTCTCTAGCAAACTTCAGACGGGCCTGGACATGTACTGGCTTAAGCAGGGGACACGTCTGGCACTGCAGGATTTGAGTCCCTGGCGGCGTAGTGTGTTACTGATGGTAGGCTTTGTTACTTTTGGTCAGGTGTCTTTTATACTGATAACAAGTTCAACAGGTGCCATTAATACAGGTAACGAGTGGAGGACAGAGGAGCCTCTTAAAGAAGAAGTTACAGGTCTGTGAAAGCCAGAAATCTTGCTTGTTTGTAGGTGACCAAATACTTATTTTCCACCATAATTTGCAAATAAATAATTAAAAATCCTACAATGTGATTTTCAGGATTTTTTTTCTCATTTTGTCTGTATGGTTGAAGTGTACCTATGATGAAAATTACAGGCCTCTCATCTTTTTAAGTGGGAGAACTTGCACAATTGGTGGCTGACTAAATACTTTTTTGCCCCACTGTATACACACACACCTTTTCCTTGTTGGTGTGGAGTTCTCTCTCCAGCAGCTCCTTGTCGTGACGCCAGGCTGCCTGCAGGTGGAGTCTCTCCCTCTCCTGCTGGGTGGAGGTCTCCTGGAGCTGCCTGGCTGTGGCCRCCCCCTCCGCCTGCTCCCGGGACACCTGTGCCAGCCTCTCCGTCAGCATCTGGACCGCCCCCTGGTCGGCACGGAGACGGGAGCTAAACTCAGCATTCTCGCCGCTCAGCTGCAGGTTGCGGGCTCTCAGGTCCAGCACCTCTTCCTGGTACTTGGCGTTCTGAGAGGGAAGGGGGTGGATGAAGGGTTTATCAGACTGGGATTGCTCATCACTATGCGGTGGCCTCGGGTGATTGAGATAATGATCATGTGTCCAATGATCAAATGTAGGCTATTAAAATCTATCAGGCTAAAAGGGTCAGTTGAACTATGCAGGGTGATTATAGTGAAATGGAAAACGATTGAAAACAAACCTCTTTGTGAAGTCTCTCCTGCTTCTCCCTGTTCTTCTCGTGTTCCTGCTCCACTTCGTCCAGTTTCTTTCTGGTGAAATCAAAGACGGAAAGGAATAATTAATAGCTGTGAAGACAGAATACAGCTTAAAAAACAACCCCTTCTGTAACAGACATTTGTAAACCATATCTGTATTTAGCATTATCTCACAGCAACACATTACTGACGGATCAGCTTACTTCTTCTTGATGATCTCTTCCTCCATTCTCTGGACATCCTGCTGTAACATGGCCAGTCTGTCCTTCAGAGCACTGTTCTCACAGTTGACCTCATCTAACTGAGAACTAGAGTTGAAATAGTTTACATAGGAGTTTTTCCTCAAAGGCATTTTAATCTGGAAGATATTTAAACATAATATTTATCTGGGGATTGATTTGATGGAGGCATTTATAATTTGAAGCAAACATTTAAGTTCCAGATGAAACTCTGGGTGAAATCAATGCACTTATGTGGCGAAAGTAAAATGGACACTGGTTTAGACAAACAAACATTCAATGATATAAATACTGTTATTCAGACAAATTAAATCTAATATCATGCACCTAGGTGAAAATCATGCCGTTAGAGAGACAGAAAATTGTTAATGCATTCCAGACAATTTAAATGTCAAAAGTTTGATGTTGGCACACAGCCTGCTAAGGTGTAGAGAAGGTTAAAGACTTGGAGAAGGTTTGTGAGGAGAAAAGGTGAGGATCTCTTTCAGATGAGAGCAGATCGGTTGTTATTAGTCATTCAAATTTCAGCCCCCATGTTTGCGGCAGAAACACATTGGAATCAAGGCAGGTGGAGGTTAGTCATTTGAAGGTTGGTTTGGTTTGATTTCCGGCACCAGGCCTGCACGTCACAAACCTGTGTGGACTGGTAGGGTCCATCACCATCTCCAGAGCCATGACCAGCTTCTCCATCTCCACCARCTGCTCCTTCATCCTGCCCTTCTCCCACTCAAAGGACTCCTCCAACCWGTGGACCTCTGCCTGAGAGGACAGCAGGGCCTGCTGCAGCTGGACGGTGGTGCTGCTGCCAGCCTTTCCTCTGAGGGAGCACAGCTCTCTCTCCTTGGTCTCCAGTTGGGTGTTCAGCAGCTCCTCTTCCCTAAAGTGCTTATTGGACAGGGCTTCTGCCATCTCTACCAGACCTGCAGTCTGCTTTATATCTGATTCAAGGTGGTCTACCTCTGTGAATTTGGCCTCTAGCTGGGTCCTGAGATCAGAAACCAGGCTGGACATTTCGCCCAGTTGGGCTTTCAGCTGGTGGATGTGGTCTTGGAGTTTGGATGATTCCGTTTCCATTTCTTCGATCTGGTTGGAGAGTTGGTCTGCCAGGCGGATGTAGTGGGTGTTCTCCTGGCTCAGACAGCCYGTCTCTTCCCTCTCCAGGTCCAGGGTGGATTGGATCTCCATGACCTGGGTTTGTTCCACCCTCAAGGCTTCCTGTAGACTGTTCTCTGCCCTCTTCCACTGGTTTAMCTCCTCAGTGACACAGTCAAGATCTGACTGTAGACAGTCAACAGTTGTTCTGTGTTTTCTCAGCTCCTCCATCAGCATCGCTCTGTCCGTCTTCTGGGAGTCCAGCTCAGCAGTCTGCCTTGAGCATCGTTCTACTTCATTTCTCAGAGCCTCCCGTGCCCTCTCCAACTCCCCCCTCAGGGTCTCCGTGTCTTCCTCTTTGGCCCTCAGCTGAGCTTGCTGTTGTACAAAGGCGCTGGACAAACTGCTACAGTTCTCCGCTATCATTTCCTTGTCCTGAAGAAGTGTCATATATTCAGACCGTAGACTATGCAGCTCCTCTCTTAGCTGAGACACCTCACTAAGGATTTCTCGCTCTCTATCCCTCACCAACCCCAGTTCCTCCTCTACATCATGCCGTTCAGAGGTCAGACGCTCGGTCAAAGCCTCAGACGCCAGACACAYAGTGCGTTCCTCCAGCTCCAGCTGGGCACAAACCACTTCCAGTTTGGCCTCTAGTTGACTGCACCGATCGCAAGTCACTTCCAGTTCAGCCTCTAACTGACTGCACTGTGTTTGATAGTGCTCTAGTTTCACCTCTAACTGACAGTGCTGTATAAGTGACTTCTCCCTATCGGAGGTCAGATCTGCCTGCTCCTGCAGACTGGCTATGTGCTCTTTCAGCTGCCGGACTTCCTCCTGGTGCCCTTCCTCCAGCCTCTTCCTCTCCACAGCGGACCGGCTACAGATCCTGGCCTGCTCCTCAACCGCCCTCTCTGTACTGTGGAGTCTCTCCCTGTGCCTCTCCTGCTCCAGTTCCAGCCGCAGGCGCTCACAGCGTAGCTGGTGCATGAAGCTGCGCTGGGCCTCGCCTTGCTGAGTCTTCATCTGAGACACCTGCTGCTCTGCCTCTTCCCTGATTACATAGCACACACACTGTTCACYAAGGCACACAGAGACAGATACATATACAGTACCAGTGAAAAGTTTGGACACACCTGCTCATTCAAGTTCATTTATTTATTTAAAAAAAAAAACGATTTTCTACATTGTAGAATAATAGTGAAGACATCAAAACTAATAAATAAAACATATGGAATCATGTAGTAACCAAAAAAAGTGTTAAACAAATCAAAATATATTTGAGATTTGAGATTCTTCAAATAGCCACCCTTTGTCTTGATGACAGCTTTGCACTCTTGGCATGCTCTCAACCAGCTTCACCTGGAATGCTTTTCCAACAATCTTGAAGAAGTTCCCACATATGCTGAGCAGTTGTTGGCGGCTTTTCCTTCACTCTGCGGTCCAACTCATCCCAAACCACCTCAATTGGGTTGAGGTCAGGTGATTGTGGAGGCCAGGTCATCTGATGCAGCACTCCATCACTCTCCTTCTTGGTCAAATAGCCCTTACACAGCCTGCAGGTGTGTTGGGTCATTGTCCTATTGAAAAACAAATGATAGTCCCACTAAGCACAAACCAGATGGGATGGCGTTTCGTTGCAGAATGCGGTGGTAGCCATGCTGGTTAAGTGTGCCTTGAATTCTAAATAAATCACTGACAGTGTCACCAGCAAAGCAGCCCCACACCATCACACCTCCATGCTTCACGTTGGGAACCACACATGCAGAGATCATCTGTTCACCTACTCTGCGTCTCACAAAGACACGGCTGTTGGAACCAAAAATCTCCAATTTGGACTCATCAGACCAAAAGGACAGATTTCCACTGGTCTAATGTCTATTGCTCATGTTTCTGGGCCAAGAAGTCTCTTATTCTTATTGATGTCCTTTAGTAGTGGTTTCTTTGCAGCAATTCGACCATGAAGGCCTGATTCATGCAATCTCATCTGAACAGTTGATGTTGAGATGTGTCTGTTACTTGAACTCTGTGAAGCACTTATTGGGCTGCAATTTCTGAGGCTGGTAACTTTAATGAACTTATCCTCTGCAGCAGAGGTAACTCTGGGTCAGTCCTCATGAGAGCCAGTTTCATCATAGCGCTTCATGGTTTATGCGACTGCACTTGAAGAAACGTTCAAAGTTCTTGAAATGTTCCGTATTGACTGACCTTCATGTCTTAAAGTAATGATGGACTGTCGTTTCTCTTTGCTTATTTGAGCTGTTCTTGCCATAATATGGACTTGGTCTTTTACCAAATAGGGCTATCTTCTGTATACCACCCCTAACTTGTCACAACACAACTGATTGGCTCAAACGCATTAAGAAAGAAAATTAACTTAACTTTTAAGAAGGCACACCTGTTAGTTAAAATGCATTTCAGGTGACTACCTCATGAAGTTGGTTGAGAGAATGCCAAGAGTGTGCAAAGCTGTCATCAAGGCAAAGGGTGGCTACTTTGAAGAATCTCAATTATAAAATAATACTTTTGGTTATTACATGATTACATTTGTGTTATTTCATAGTTTTGATGTCTTCACTATTATTCTACAATGTAGAAAGTCAAAATAAAAACCCTGGTAGGTGTGTCCACAATTTTGACTGGTACTGTATATACACACACAAATACAATACCAGTCAAAAGTTTGGACACGCCTACTCATTCCAGGGATTTTCTTTATTTTTCTACAAAGCTTTCATCAAGACAATGGGTGGCTAAAATATATTTTGATTTGTTTAACACTTTTTTTTTTAACAACATGATTCCATATGTATTATTTCATCGTATTATTACTTCATTATTATTCTACCATGTAGAAAATAGTAACAATAAAGAAAAACCCTTGAATGAGTAGGTGTTTCCAAATGTTTGACTGGTACTGTATATATACACACACACGCATACACTGAGTGGACAAAACATTAAGAATGTTGCACCCCCTTTTTGCCTTCAGAACAGCTTCAATTTGTGGGGCATTGACTCTACAAGGTGTCAAAACCATTCCACAGGGATGCTGGCCCATGTTGACGCCAATGCTCCTCACAGTTGTGTCAAGTTGGTTGAATGTTCTTTGGGTGGCGGACCATTATTGATACACACAATGGAAAATGTTGAGCTTGAAAAACCCAGCAGTGTTGCTGTTCTTGACACAAACAGGTGCGCGTGGCACCTACTACCATACCCCRTTCAATTGTACTTTATGTTTTGTATTGCCCATTCATCCTCTGAATGGCAAACATACACAATCCATGTCTCAATTGTCTCAAGGCTTAAAAATAATTTAACCTGTCTCCTCCCCTTCATCTACACAGATTGAAGTGGATTTAACAAGTGACATCAATAAGGGGATCATAGCTTTCACCTGGTCAGTCTACAGTATGTCAAATCAAATTTGYCACATGTGCCAAATACAACAGGTATGCTTACTTACAAGCCCTTAACCAAAAATGCTTTAAGTTAAGAAAATAAAAAAGTGTTAAGTAAAAAATAGAAAATGGAAAGAGTGTTCATAATGTTTTGTACATTAAGTGTATATACATACACACGACATACACCAGTCTCAGCTCACACACCATTGTTGTGTAAGTCCAGTGTATATGTTATGGAGTTAAAGGGACTCATGCAAAAGTTACAGTTGGCACAACATTTTTTAAATTAAATTGAATGCGAAACCGGGAGTCAACCTACACAAGAATGTGAACTTGAAATGAATTTGTTTGAATTTCAGAAGACAGCCCTGGGGAGGAGGATAGTCTGGCCACACCCACCTTACGAGCAGCAACTCTTGTTCCATCTTGAGCTTCAGCTCAGCCTCTAGCTGGTCTTTCTCGGAGGTCAGTCTCTGGACCAGGTTACTGATCTCCATGGCATAGTTCTGCTCCAGCTCAGCCTGTTCGTGCTGKGCCCTTCTCTCCTGGTCAGCGCTCCAGCCTGGCCCTCTCAGGCGCCTGGAGCTGTTCTGTAACTCGGTCTGCAGCTTCTCCACTGCCTCCCTTAGCCTCTTAACATGCTCCTCAGCCTGGGCCTTCTGCTCCTCCAGCTCACTGATCTCCACCTTGAAGCCCGAAGAGATGTCCTTCCTCTCCACCTCCATGTTCCGTCGCATCAGCTCCAGGCTGCGCTCGTAGAAGTTCACCTGTGAGGTGAGGATGATGAGGAGGTTCAGGGCTATCCCAGAATTTGAAAAATGGGCCTCATGTACTGAAGTTAGTTCAGTCTTTACATCTAGTGTCACTCAAATTACCAACAATTTTGGACCTTTCAATTTCACATACAAAAATAGGAGACGGTAATCAAAACAATACAAAAACGTGTGAGCTAGGGTTTAATGGCGGGAACCGGGTTACCGAGCTTTACTGGAATTTCCCGCCCAAACCCATCTTTTCCCGGGATAAATGACAGTGAGAAACCAGTAAATTATAACAAATTATTTCTATGAACAGAGTGAAATAAAATGTATTTGTTAAATTATATGCAAAATCTGTCATCATACGGCCTGCTCTACTATCTGCATGACCAATAATCAACGCTCATGTAACGGCTGTCTTCCTCCTCCTCTGACGAGGAGGAGTAGTAAGGATTGGAGGACCAATGCGCAGCGTGGTACGTGTTCATGCTCTTTATTAAAACAAACGAACACTGAAACAAAACAATAAACGACACGTGAAATAACCAACCGAAACAGTTCCGTGTGAAACACACAGACACAGAAAATAAACACCCACGAAACACAGGTGGAAAAAGGCTACCTAAGTATGATTCTCAATCAGAGACAACTAACGACACCTGCCTCTGATTGAGAATCATACCAGGCCAAACGCAAAAAACCAACATAGAAAAACAAACATAGATAACCCACCCAACTCACGCCCTGACCATACTAAAACAAAGAAATAACAAAAGAACTAAGGTCAGAACGTGACAGCTCAGGGTGTGTTGTTGTAGCCTACCGTATTTACTTACAAAGTCACTACTGGTTGGCCTATCTGCTTTTATTACACTGAACAAAAATATAAACGCAACATGTAAAGGGTTGGTCCCATGTTTCATGAGCTGAAATAAAACATCCCAGAAATGTTCCATACGCACAAAAATATTATTTMTCTCAAATTTGGTTCCATCCCTGTTAATGAGCATTTCTACTTTGACAAGATAATCCATCCACCTGACAGGAGTGGTATATCAAGAAGCTGATTGAACAGCATGATCATTACACAGGTGCACCTTGTGCTGGGGACAAAAAAAGGCCACTAAAATGTGAAGTCACAACACAATGCCACAGATGTCTCAAGATTTGAGGGAGCATGCAATTAGCATGCTGACTGCAGGAATGTCCACCAGAGCGGTTTCCAGAGAATTGAATGTTTCTCTACCATAAGCCACCTCGCCAGCTCAGGAACTTCACATCTGGCTTCTTCCCCTGCAGGATCGTCCGAGACCAGCCACCCGGACAGCTGATGAAACTGTGGGTTTTCACATGACCTCATGTTTCAGCATGATAATGCACAGTGCCGCAAGGATCTGTACACAAGCTGAAAACATCCCAGTTCTTCCATGGCCTGCATACTCACCAGACACGTCACCCATTGAGCATGTTTGGGATGCTCTGRATCSATGTGTACGACAGTGTGTTCCAGTTTCCACCGATATCCAGCAAYTTCGCACAGCCATTGAAGAGAAGTGGGACAACATTCCACAGGCCACAATTAACAGCCTGATCAACTCTATGCGAAGGAGATGTGTCACGCTGCATGAGGGAAATGGTGGTCACACCAGATACTGACYGGTTTTCTGATCCACGCGCCCTACCTTTTTTTTGTAAGTATCTGTGACCATCAGATGCATATCTTTATTCCCAGTCATGAAATCCATAGATTAGGGCCCAATTTATTTATTTMAATTGACTGATTGATTGACTGATTTCCTTATTTGAACCGTAACTCAGTAAAATCTTTGAAATTGTTGCATTTTATTWTTGTCTGTGGGGCAAAGTTTTACAAAAAGTATTGCCAACGAGGCCGAAAGCAAAATCGACCTACTGAAAATTCTCTCTAAGGAGGAAACATACAGGTCAAAATACCTGTTTGAGGCGCTCGCCACGATCCAGGCCACCTCCGTGGAGACCAAGAGAGCCTTCTCAGTCTGTGGCCAATTTGTGGCAAAGATCAAAAAAACGCCTATCTGGGARGAATGTATGCACTGCGCTTTATGAGAGACCACTTCAGAGAAAATTCAAGTTAAACAGGTACGGCCTATAGCCTATGCAAATTATTTTGTTTGTTTGTTAGCTACAGGGTAGGCCTACCACGTTATTTTATGTAGCCTATAGCCTAAATTTGTGTGTAGAATGTGATTCTACATTTGTATGGCTGGGACTTGAGAATTAATCAGCTACAATTACAAGTAGTCCTTCCTACAGACYTTTCAAAACAAGTCTGTTTTTCATGTTGAAAAATTATGCGAGAACCGGGTGTCTTTTAATGAACTCGAATTGAAGAAGCAAATTTTATGAAAATCTTTGTTTTTCCTGTCCTGAATAAAAGTAATAATGGAAAATAATAATGTGTGGGTCTTTATTTAATTATATAGCCAGAAGGCTCACGTTTAATTTATTTTATTCTGTGACTATTTACTTTATTGCTAGAAATAGGCATACCATTTATTTTACCATTTTATTTTATGTAAAATATAGCCTACCTTAGAATGGTCATGATTCATGACGAGTTTAGATTCATGGATAATTGATCAACYGCAGTGCTACCCATGGTGCTGAATCTCCGCTACAGCTTAACTGTTTAATAAGCGGAGAGTCAGATACAGTGGCTTGCGAAAGTATTCACCCCCCTTGGCATTTTTCCTATTTTGTTGCCTTACAACCTGAAATTAAAATAGATTTTTTTTGGTGGGTTTGGATCATTTGATTTACACAACATGCCTACCACTTTGAAGATGCAAAATATTTTTTATTGTGAAACAAACAAGAAATAAGACAAAAAAAAGGAAAATAACTATTCACCCCCCCAAAGTCAATACTTTGTAGAACCACCTTTTGCAGCAATCACAGCTGCAAGTCTCTTGGGGTATGTCTCTATAAGCTTGGCACATCTAGCCACTGGGATTTTTGCCCATTCTTCAATGCAAAACTGCTCCAGCTCCTTCAAGTTGGATSGGTTCCGCTGTGGTACAGCGGGTACAGACCTCAATTGGATTGAGGTCTGGGATTTGATTAGGCCATTCCAAGACATTTAAATGTYTCCCCTTAAACCACTCGAGTGTTGCTTTAGTAGTATGCTTAGGGTTATTGTCCTGCTGGAAAGTGAACCTCTGTCCTCGTCTCAAATCTCTGGAAGACAAACAGGTTTCCCTCAAGAATTTCCTTGTATTTAGCGCCATCCATCATTCCTTCAATTCTGACCAGTTTCCCAGTCCCTGCCGATGAAAAACATMCCCAAGGCATGATGCTGCCACCACCATGCTTCACTTTGGGGATGGTGTTCTCAGGGTGATGAGAGGTGTTGGGTTTGCGCCAGACATAGCATTTTCCTTGATGGCCAAAAAGCTAAATTTGAGTCTCATCTGACCAGAGTACCTTCTTCCATATGTTTGGGSAGTCTCCCACATGCCTTTTGGCAAACACCAAACRTGTTTGCTTATTTTTTTTCTTTAAGCAATGGCTTTTTTCTGGCCACTCTTCCGTAAAGCCCAGCTCTGTGGAGTGTACAGCTTAAAGTGGTCCTATGGACAGATAATCCAATCTCCGCTGTGGAGCTTTGCAGCTCCTTCAGGGTTATCTTTGGTCTCTTTGTTGCCTCTCTGACTAATGCCCTCCTTGCCTAGTCTGTGAGTTTTGGTGTGCGGCCCACTCTTGGCAGGTTTGTTGTGGTGCCATATTCTTTCCATTTTTGAATAATGGATTTAATGGTGCTCCGTGGGATGTTCAAAGTTTCTGATATTTTTTTAAACTCAAGCCTGATCTGTACTTCTCCACAACTTTGTCCCTGACCTGTTTGGAGAACTCCTTGGTCTTCATGGTGCCTCTTTCTTRGTGGTGCCATTTGCTTAGTGGTGTTGCAGACTCTGGGGYCTTTCAGAACAGGTGTATATATACTGAGATCATGTGACAGATCATGTGACACGTAAAGTCCACCTGTGTGCAATCTAACTAATTATGTGACTTCTGAAGGTAATTGGCTGCACCAGATCTGAATACATATGCACGTACCGCTTTTTCATTTTTTGAAACAAGTAATTTTTTTCATTTCACTTCACCAATTTGGACTATTTTGTKTATGTCCATTACATGAAATCCAAATAAAAATACATTTAAATTACAGGTTGTAATGCAACAAAACAGGAAAAAGTTCCCTCTGACAAAATCACCACAATAGGCRAAGTAAAAACAGCCACAACCTTCCCAAATTTCACCGATAGACAGTTGTAAGGGGAGAGAAAATGACCAAGCTGCATCTTTCAGTCAAAGGTAGGCTAAAATGAATGTAATTTTCACTAGACTGTAAGAACCTCATAATATTTTAACAGTTGGCCAACAGTGCATCATAGACCTGTTAACTAGGCTACATCAATTAAATAGTGTTTGAGAGAACTGAGTTGATTAAATTGCAACAAATACAACAAGAAACCGTTAGATTCATGTGTCTATTTCTCCATTTATAGTGGTATAATCATGTCAGATTTTTTTTCGCTGGTATTATAGCTTTTAAATACCACTTCCGGTTTGAACGGGAATACCGGGAAGCCCGTAATTTCTTGCAATTTTCTCAGGAAGGAAAATTTGTAGTTTCTTGAAAATATTAAAATCTAGTGTGAGCGTGCGTATCAGAATGCCTCCTCTACCTTGGTCTCTAACTCAATCTTCAGGTCCTGCACCTCCTGGCTGTGCCTCTCCTTAAACTGTTCCATGGCCATCTCCGTCTCAATGCTTACAACCGGACCTGGCAGACTCTCCAGACAACCCGGGCCTGARGGAATAGAARTAAAAACACCAAGGTGGCGAGTCAWATCCAACAGGTTTTTACAGAGGGAAAAAATTATTGATGTTTCCAATTCTTACCATTCTTATTGGCCACTTGTAGCTTTTTGCTAGCCATGGGAGATATGCCTATTTTCATCTCAGGGTCATCTGAAGCACAATGRACAAGATTACTGTAGAGAGTAGGTCAGTGGCTAAAGTGAAACTGTCAGTGTAACTGGAGTGGGACTGAGTGGAGAAATGAGAGGGTGTGTGTGAAAGAGGGTGTGTATGTGCATACATGGGTGGGGAAGAGAGAAAGGAGGGGCCTTTCAGTCCTCCAARGACAAGGCCCATATACTGTACGTTTAAATAAATAAATATATTTTCTAATCAGGGCACGAATATCAATTCTAGGGACAAATCGGGTGAACACAGTATATGGCTTAGGGCTATGAGTGGGATTTACCAGAGTCAGACTCAGTGGTCAGTGATCGTCGGCTGGACCACGCGTGTGTGGACGTGTCTCTTGCCCGCCTGGGTCGCCTCCCCATCCCCTGACTCTTTAACATCTCCACCTCAGAGTTCAACTCGTCATTCCGGTCCCGCAGCTCCTGTGAGACAAAGACGTGTCATTTAACAGGCAATACTTCAGACAAACATACATAACAAACACAGCAAAGCACAGCAGAAATAGTATAAAGATAGAGCAGTATTAGTCACAATGGCCTCACTGCCACGCACATGCTATTCAAACYACACTGCATCACAAATTCTGTGAACCTAGAATAACACACGCTCACCTTCACTTTCTAGTTTCCCAAAATGGGAGGCGTTTGGATAAATCAAGAGGATTGTCATTCACAYACTCAAAACAGGTCTCGACTCTGTCCGGGCAAGTAAACAAAAAGTCTTTAAAAATWGTTTGCCATAAATCATAAATGTTATGCATGCAGTGTATAACTAATTACTGCGCTATGTTTTGGAAAATTKTGAAAGGGAAACCAGGTCGAGCCCCCTTGGGGGTTCCACGCAAGGCATGATTATTTAAACACACACAGCCTTTCTTAAAAAAAAAAAAATCACCCCCTTTAACTCCAATTTCATGGTATCCAATTGGTAGTTACAGTCTTGTCTCATCGCTGCAACTCCCAAACGGACTCGGGAGAGGCGTGCGTCCTCTGAAACACAACCCAACCAAGCCAAACTGCWTCTTGACACAATGCCCACTTAACCCGGAAGCTAGCCGCACCATTGTGTCGGAGGAAACACCGTACACCYGGCGACMGTGTCAGCGTGCACTGCGCCCGGCCCGCCACAGGAGTCGCTAGTGCGCGATGGGACAAGGACATCCCTGCCGGCCAAACCCTCCCCTAACCCAGACGACACTGGGCCAATTGTGCGCCGCCCCATAGGTCTCCCGGTCGCGGCCGGCTACAAAAGAGCCTGGACTCGAACCCAGAATCTCTAGTKGCACAGCTAGCACTGTGTTGCAGTGCCTTAGACCACTGCGCCACTCGGGAGGCCCAACACACACACTCTTACCCGGCACTGCAGCTCGTACTCCTTGATGATCTCAGAGAAGCGCTCCTCCTGGTTCAGCAGCCCTGTATTGTTCGGATCCAGGCTCCCAAACTGTGTCAGCCAAACAAAACGGAAACACTTATCAATCATTAATTCCTGGCAAAAACCACACTGCTCACTCCCTGAGGGATGAGTTACCACAGCAGGACATCATCACGCTAGGGTGACCACATATCCCGGATTGTGCGGTGACAGTCCTGCATTTTGGCCCTTTGTCCCGCTTTTGATCAACAAATTAAAACAGTCAGATTTCCTATTAATTTAATGAGAATTGACATTCCAACCGGTCTTTTTTGAAGTCACCTTGCGCTTATGACAAGATATATAAGGATCTGGTGCTGGTGATGTTAATACATTTCTCCAATCGTTGTTGAGAGCTGATATTCTGCACAGTGCAAGAAAAGATGTTGGCCAATATCATATTGTCAACCAATCCCATTTGTGAAATCTTTTTGGGCTAAATTCCAAATAAACTTGGAGAGAACTACCAGTACTTCCAAAAAGCTTGCGTYTAACGAAGAGCTACAAAAGCACATAAATAGCCATATTAGACTGAAAGGTAATTTCATAAAACTCTCCATGCTCATTAGTTGCTAATTTAACATATTTGCTGCTACTTCACTCAATCCCATTTTAAAAGTTTCCCCTTCCTAACTGTTTACATTCCCTGAGGGGTGCTGCCTGAAAAAAACATTCATGTATAGGCTACACTGTCCCGCATTTGGGAATTTTAAATCCGGTCACCCTACATCAAGCCCATCCTCACATAGTTCCCTCTCACCTTGTCTAGTAGGAGCTGGTCCAGGTCTCTCTGCAGCTTGGAGATGGTGTTCTCTGCCTCCGACAGCTTCCCCTTCAGAACACTGTCCTCCTCCTCCAAACGGCGGTTCTCCTGTTAGCCCAGAGGGAGGGTTATTGAGAGTGATACGATACCGCTTTAAGATATCCACAGCAACACAGTATAACCACTCCATAACAGAGAGCAATAGGGGTACTAACGATGGGTGATTGTTAAGAAGCTAAGCAGGAGTCTGGCATTCGTTGGTTGTCCGTGGGCATAGAGTATGGATGTTGCAAGTATGAAGGCAAAAAACTAAATCACATGAACTAATCTAATCCTCTCTTTTGAGGTCTCTAGAGAGGAGACTGGGATGGAGATGAAAACAAACTGCTTGCAGAAACTTAACCAGTTTATACTCATACAAAAGACGTGCATTCAAAAGCACGAGGAGCCTCTTATGAAGTGAAATCAAATAGAGGTTAAGCTCAAGGAATCTTTTAGGCAGGGTGGTTAAGCAATCGTCTGCATTCCTAGTACTCCTTTATCATTGTAAAAACCTCACGGTGTGYATCTATAGTGCTTGTCACCTGGGTGGCATTACAGATTTCCTCCTGCAGACTGGCATCCTGTGCATGTAGGACCTCCACTTCCTCTTTGAGCTTRGCCCGCTCACGCTCCACCTGCTGTAGCAAGACCTCGCTCTCCTGCTCCGATTCACTGCGCAGGGCCGTTAGCCTATCCCGGAACTCCTGCTCCAGACCCCTGCCAATCAGAAGTTTAACAAAAAAGTTCCATCCACCACGCATGACAATACACAACCAGTCAAGCAAGATTTTCCAACCATCACATCAGTCTGTAACATACAGAATGACATGGAGGCAAGAAGGAAGAGAAGGTCTTACTTGATTTTGGTTTCATTCAGTGACTCAATAGTGGCGTGCCTGTCATCCACCTCTCTGACCAGCTGGAGGTTTCTCCTGTCGGCCCACTCCAGGTCGGCCTTGACCTTGTCCCTTTCCTGACAAGCCTGGTCTGCTAGGACCCTGAGGGATAGACCGCGGACAGACATTGGCCATGGACCTAAGCACAACACTCACCAGAATGACCTGATCATGGAGGACTCACTTTAACAGCAGTTATTCTATGTACATTATGCACAAAGAATCAAAAAAGGCTGACCACAGCAGTTTAATATTGGCAAATTAATACTTACTGAAAGAATGCAGTATTTTGGTTCCAAAGATGGTCAGTAAACTGACAAGGCAATGATTGATGCAATCAACAATATGAAAACATCAACATCTCTCACCTCTAGGTGGAGACATAGTACAAATCTATCAACCAAAAATCCATGATGTAACATGTAGGCTACAGGTTTTGTGTGACTATTAGTGTGAAGTTGAACCAATGATTCCCCCTATAGCAATTATTGACCATGAAATCAATAAAGAGTTGATGTAAATGATTTGGTCTCAGTTTAAGGTCATTGGCTCACACAGGAAATGAATCCAGAGGATGTACTAAAGTGTCTTTGACCATAACCTCTAKAGAGTCCATAGAAGCATGCAGTACCAAAGTATACAGTATCAAACCAAAGACTCACTGGAGGAACTGGATCTCGTTCTTGTAAGAGATGAGAGCGGCCTGGTGGATGCCGTTGCCGCTGACCAGCAGCTCATTGTCCAGGGCCAGGGTGAGCTCCGCCAGACTGACTCGCTCCTCCAGGGGGAAGTCCAGAGTCTGGAGGGGATAGAACAGCATGAGGTCATCTGGCAAACTTACGGCAGTGGTCACCTAATCATCAACCCTGGTCCTTATTGCAGGGTTGGAACAAAAGCCTGCAACCCTGTAGCTCTCCAGGACCAGGGGCCTAATTTATAACCGTTGCGTATATTTTACACTAAATATCTGCGTGCGCCATTTCTGAAAGGATTGCATGCTCACAAATATATGGAGATGTATACATTTGTCTAACACCATACATATGCATGTTATAAACCAGATTTGTGCCCGTGTGAACGAGCATTATACAATGCATTCGAAAATAATGCAGACCCATGGACTTTTTCCGCATTTTTTTATGTTACAGCCTTATTCTATAATGGATTAAATAGTTCCCCCCCCCTGATCAATCTACACACATTACCCCATAATGACAAAGCAAAACATCTGGCCCAGCCAGAGTCCGGGCTCTGGCTGGGCAACTCAACGACAATCAAGGACTTGTCCTGAAGCCACTCCTGCATTGTCTTGGCTACGTGTTTAGGGACGTTGTCCTGTTGAAAGGTGCACCTTCCCCTCAGTCTGAGGACCTGAGCACTCTGGAGCAGGTTTTCATCTAGAAACTCTGTACTTTGCTCCGTTCATCTTTCCCTCAATCCTGACTAGTCTCCCAGTCCCTGCTGCTGAAAAACATCCCCACAGCATGATGCTGCCACCACCACCACCAACACCATGCTTCACCATTGGGATGGTGCCAGGTTTCCTCCAGACGTGACACTTGGCATTCAGGCCGAAGAGTTGAATCTTGGTTTCATCAGACCAGAGAATCTTGTTTCTCATGGACTGAGAGTCTTTTAGGTGCATTTTGGCAAACTCCAAGCGGGCTGTCATGTGCCTTTTACTGAAGAGTGGCTTCCATCTGGCCACTCTACCATAAAGGCCTGATTGGTGGAGTGCTGTAGAGRTGGTTGTCCTTCTGGAAGGTTCTCCAATCTCCACAGARGAACTCTACAGCTCTGTTAGAGTGACCATTGGGTTCTTGGTCACCTCCCTGACCAAGGCCCTTCTCCCCCGATTGCTCAGTTTGGCCRGGCGGCCAGCTCTAGGAAGAGTCTTGGTGGTTCCAAACTTCTTCCATTTAAGAATGATGGAAGCAACTGTGTTTTTGGGGACCTTYCATGCTGCAAACATTTTTTGGTACCCTTCCCCAGATCTGTGCCTCGACACAATCCTGTTTTGGCRCTCTAYGGACAATTCCTTCAACCTCATGGCTTGGTTTCAGATCAAGATCAACTGTCTGTTCACCTGTTAAATTGGAATGTATGTTATAAACCATGCTCCCTTTCGGATACATAGAGAAAAAACTAGAAATGATAATAGTCTATCTAATAGGACCAATTAATTGAGCCATGTGCATGGCAATTTGATGTATGGCTACTTTAGGAATATTAACTCATCATGGCCAGAAAAGCTTTAGAATGTATTCTGCAATGATTATAATATATGCATTATGTTAATAAATGAAATATTGTCTACTCGAGAAATGTGAAATTACAGTAATCAGATGTCGCCTTCAAACATCAATGGAAAAGGTGAACCTGGTCTACCTTCGAACTGCGCATCGGATCGCAAAGAGCAAAATACTTGAAATAGCTTATCTATTTACTACTGTGAAGTGGGTCAAATTAAATGAGAGATGGGTCGTTTTTACATTTTAGTACACGCTCTTATCCAGAGCAGCATACATTTTTTTACTTTTTTGAAATGGTCCCCTATGGGAATTGAACCCACAACCCTCAACCTTGGCGTTGCAAGCACAATGCTCTACCAACTGAGGCACATGAGATGACTGGTAGCCTATCCTAACTTTTTGTAGGCCTCTAGGCTATTTCGCGAGTACGAAACCATCGGTCAGAAAAGGTGAGGAATTTATTCTTCACTGATCATGGAAATGTAATAAATAATCGGAAATATAGGCCTATTTATAATGATTTTAGAATGCAAAGACCAAATAAATAGATTCTCACWAACTGCAAATTATTGCATATTATTATTTTTAGCAACCTGTTTTTTGTTATGAAAAAAAGTGTTGTGTATTCCTGCACAAGGCTACTTTCGCCTTCTTGCAATGCAATACTTCAGCCACAAGAAACTGTGTGTACACATGGTCTAAAGATTGCGGAGGATAAGCAAATTCTCACGTCAAGTTCCGGTTTTATAAATGCAAACTTTCACGTGAAAACTGGSGCACGCATGTTTTCGGGCATATTTTGTGCATACGCAACATTTATAAATGAGGCCCCAGGTGTTTTGACAACTGGTGTATGGTAAATATAAATTCATGTCAAAGTTCAGTTCATCCTCATGTAATAAAATGTGTCAGATTACAAGAGGATTATTTCAGTAACACATAATGTAACTAGAGTGTGTCTTGCTTGGGCCTTTTGTAGGCAGTGTTCCATAGATTATAGTTCTACACCACAGCATGTAATCTAAACCAAAAGACCATCCACTACATGTAACTGGAACTCACAATCTCAATTCTACTCCTAYTACACATTTTACACACAGGAAGGAGATATGCCCCTAAAGGAGTCAGAAATACAGTTTATGTAACTTGTCTTGTCAAAATGATGAAATTAGAAATCTTGCAGCCTTCTTTATTTAAGTGATAATGCCCGAGAAGCCGGTGTTTGGAGGATATATTGGCAAGGCAAACCGTGTCAATATATCCTCCTAACACCAGCTGCCGTGCCAATATATCCTCCAAACACCAGCTTCGAGGGCATTTTCACTTTTATAAAACAGGTTACCAACATATTCAAATACTGATTAACATATTTTAATTTAAAAACGTTATTTAGATTAATTTATTCATACTATTTCATCCTTCCACAAGATATAGTCTCGACACAAATCTAGGGTTGCTACCCAAGCCGGCTGGTTCGTTCTATTGGTTCGGTTGCCAGAGATGCGACCCAGTCGTTCAGTCTTTTTGTTCTGTATCTATGGACGCGACTCAGTCGTTCGTTCTAAATGTTCCATTGCCATAYTGGCTGGCAACGTTCTTATCACTTGCTTGCTAGCCAGCCAACTACGGCTAACTTACAGTCACGTCAAACGTTAAAAAAATAACAGTAGCAGCATTTGCAYTTGTTTAAGCAGTTCTCTAGTGACATTTATTTGGATACATCCATAACAATGATCTAATGAGGCACGATTTCGCCTGGCAAATAAAATGCACTCTCTCATCWGGACATTGTTGTTCAGAGGAGCTAGCCAACAACAAAGTAAAGACTGCACTTYGTTTGACCTTTTTTCAATTKACATTTCTTTGTATATATCCATAAAAATGATGCCAGCTGATTCATGATTTCGACTGGCTGAGAAACGCTGCCTGCCTGTCTATCTCGCCCCGACTCCTACACGTTCATTACAATGKGACAGCTGGAGATCRAATTTTTATATTGAAACGATGTTGCAAATGTCAGTGAGACAGACAGCAAGGTTTATACAAATCTCTGCTTTCGAAAACTAAATGTTAGTCTAAAAGAAATGTGAGGTAATGTTTAGATGCTTTTTATAGTGGATATCAAGTTTATAAATTGCCTGCCTAGGCTGATGAGACAGTGGATTGCGCATTCAGATGGAACAGAGTAAATAGGCATTTTAACCTSATAGATTTAGCAGGTGGAAAGTTGTGGAATAGACACCGGCTGGAATGTGCTTTTAACCAATCACCATTCAGGATTAGACCCACCCATTGAAAAACCTGTACCAATCCCTGAACACCAAGGCTTTTCAGCAACATTTCAATTCAAGTAGCAGCAAAGGAAGAGTAATCAACATTTCAAAGCAACTTCTGAAAATAACTGGTACAAGCAATGAGCGTGTGTATCCATGACTGGAGGATATTCAAATAAAAAACAGTAATAGGATGAAGACGTACATTGGTTCATAACTTTCTCACAAAGCTTACCTTTCACAGATTCTGCTCACAAGCCCAGAGCATGMTAAACCACTAAAAACCACATGATGTTCACACTGGGTGCTTATTATCTAACATCAAACACATAGTGTGACAGGCTCCAACTAGCCAACTGTCATGGTACAAGTCCGGCACTGACCTGTAGGATGTCCCTGCTGTTCCGGATGCCCTCCTCATTCCAGAGGGTGATGACCCTCTCTGGACTGGTGCAGCCCGACCCATCGTCCAGCCTGGTCAGCAGCCTCTGGCCCACGGTGGCAGACAGGAGAGATGGAGAGGTGGAGCGCACCATCCGCTCCTCAAAGGCCTGGCAGAAAACAGAGGAAGACATGAAAGCTACAGGAACAGGCTAGCTGATGGCCCAATTTAGTTCCTCCTCCACGGAACACTGCTGTAGATCAKTGTGGCACTGCGCAGTTCCGCCTCACCTCTGTTCCCAAATGCCATAGAAATACAAAAAGAAAGTTATACAAAGAAGGGCATTGTAGCAGAAACACCTCCTTCGGTCATGCCGCTTTCTCTAAGAATAACCCACCTCCACTGTGCATTGTGTAATCCAGGCTCCCACAGACAAAAGAGCTTCAGCACCACAAATACATTATTGCACGYGCCACTAATAAACGCAATTTTGCTGTTATAACACTTAATATGGCTTAGCCTACATTCCATTTCCTATTTGCTCATGGATTACATCCCACACCAGTTTGGGACATGGAGGAGTAGCAGTAGTATTTAGGTTCTGAGCAAGCCTGAGAAACACACTTTTGTCTCAGTGCTGGTTCATGTACCTAGTTGTTCCTAATACATGGGAGGCACCAACATGCCAAGCTTGGAAAGAAAGGATGTTGTCTTTCATAGCCCATGTTAACAGACCACGGCGACATATCAGACTTGAAGTGCAATACATGATTTCAAACTTTGGCTTTCTCTTCGTGTGGAAATTGTCATTCAGCAAGCGAAYGCAGGAAGGGCAAACTAAGCTCTGCCCCCTCAATTTTATGATTGGCTGCTGCCTTAATTGACCAGCAGGAAATTGGAGCATTCGTCATCTGAGAGACAGACAGCCTACTATAGCGAACAAAAGTATAAAACGCAACATGCAACAATTTCAACKATTTAAAAAAATGTGCTGCATGGTCAATACGACGTCTGCATTGGCCATACAGMATTTTCTGCGATGCGGTGGCAGTCAGAGCAAACATACTTTTTGTGCTTCTCAGAGCAGTGCAGAGCTGTTGTGAAGGAARTTGTCAAGGAAGTGAGTTTGTGTTTTACAGGACCTTCTGCCCTCAACTACTGTTAACCAATCATGTAAATGCGGAGCTATACGGAGYACTCTGCATTGTTACAACATTTGAGAGGCACACGGCGATGTGGTAACCCCCGGGGCTCCACAATTGCGTCACACCATCCATAAGGCACCGCCAACACTAGAATAATGCATAAATTGGCTCTTACAGTTCATATAAGGAAATCAGTCAATTGAAATTAATTMATTAGGCCCTAATCTATGGATTTCACATGACTGGGCAGGGGCGTGGGAGGACATRGGCCCACCCACTGGGGAGCCAGGCCCAGCCAATCAAAATGAGATTTTCCACACAAAAGGGATTTATTACAGACAGAAATACTCAGTTTCATCAGCTGTCTGGGTGGTTGGTCTCAAACTATCCCGCAGGTGAAACAGCAGGATGTGGCGGTTTAATTGTTTTTTTGACCAGTCACATCAGATCTTCATATATGAGATCTTTTTCAGATCTGATTGGTCAGAAGACCAATTACTGAAAAAATATTGGGTTAAAGTTTCTGTTTGCCTTTTATGTCAGATACTGAAGGGAAGGGACAATTTCTAATCAATAGATCATATTTTGAATAMTTTATTATGCCTTTATCTTAATCCTAAACAAAACTATAAGCCACAGAGAATATTTCAAGAGCCTCCCAAGCAAGCACATAATGTTCGGCGAACCATATGTTTCTTGGTGAGAGTGTGGTTGTCCTATGGKTCTTTTGCATACAACCTTCCCACACCTTTCTGGGAATGGTGCAAGATTGTTCCAAAGCCAAGCAACTTTCTCAGCACATTTAAGGAACTTGACAAAAAAAAAACATTACATTACTTTAACAGAATGTTTCCTAAAAGTTCAAACATGGTACATTTCATTTCAATTTTGGTAATGTTCTAGGAACATTCTCCAACTGGTTTGACATTAGGAATGTTCTCAAATAGTTGAAAGTTAGGAAAACATTCTTCTGTGGGAATTTCAGTACTTTTCTGCAGGTTTCCTTATGGTTCTATTTAAAGTCATATTTTTGAACATTAAGAAAACTTTCCATAAAAAAACATTAACGTCCAAAGAATGTTATTTAAAAACATATACATTCCGTTCTCAGTGTCAACAAAACTCTCTATCCTTTATCTTGTAAATTGTTTTCAGGCCCACTAATTGGTCACCCCTAATCTTAATTAGTGCTCGTTTCCGTTGAAATGGGGTATGTTTGAATAGATTAAAATGAACAGCTTTGTATGAGTTTAAAAAAACATGGCATGCTAGCACCATCCTGGTGGCGCAGTGGACTAATTCCATGGATAGAGAACAGAAGATCATATGTTTGAATCTCACTGATGCCATGTCAATATAAAAAAGAAATGTGTTTGCATGATTAATGCCTAAGGAAATTAATTTCTGTGTGTCCAATCTGTACTCKGGGTTCAAAAAAGGTAACACCAAATAATAATTTCCACTGTCAGAACATTAAGGTGGCACTCCAGTCTCCTTTTCACCTCATTTAACACCTAATTTACTTAATAAAAGGCACATCTCAATAGGTGGTCCAGGTAAGTCATGTCAAAGCACAAATGGCTGGGGGTATGGGCCTTTCCTATTTTGTCCTCTATTGTTCCTCAAGCAAGGGGGAGGCTGATGACGTCACAAATTCGCATCAAACTCCTTGAACGACCTACTCATTGAGTTTGCAGTTGTGCAAACTGGAAACCACATATCCTGAGGCCGCATTTATTGTAACTGGAGACTTCAACAAAGCCAATTTGAGGAAAACACTACTGAAGATTTATCAACACATTGCCTGTAGTACTAGAGCTTCAAAATCTCAACCATGTTACTCTCCCTTCCAGGATGACTACAAGGCCCTCCCCCGCCCTCCCTTCTGAAAATCAGATCACGACTCCATTCTGCTCCTCCCTTCCTATAGTCAGAAACTCAAAACAGGAAGTACCCGTGCTAAGGTCTATTCAACGCTGGTCTGACCAAWCGGAATCCATGCTTCAAGATTGTTTTGATCACGCGGACTAGGATATGTTCCGGGTTGCCTCTGAGAATAACACTGACACGGTGACTATTAAAACCTACCCAAACCAAAAACAATGGATAGATGGCAACATTCGCGCAAAACTGAAACCGTAAACCACCGCATTTAACCACGGCAAGGTGACTGGGAATAGGGTTGAATACAAACAGTGTAGTTATCCCCCCCATAAGGCAATCAAACAGGCAAAACGTCAGTACAGAGACAGCAGAGTTGTATGTAGCAGGGACCCATGACAAAATTGGATTACAAAAGGGAAAACCAGCCATGCCGCAGAGATCGACACTACGCTGATCCTCAACACAGGGGTCCCATAAAAGTGCGTRCTCAGCCCCCTCCTGTACTCCATGTTCCCCCATGACTGCGTGGCAACGCACCCCTCCAACTCAATCATCAAGTTTGCAGATGACACAAAGGTAGCAAGCCTGATTACCAACAATGATGAGACAGCCTACAGGGAGGAGGTGAGGGCCCTGGCGAAGTGGTGCCAGAAAAATTACCTCTCCCTCAACAAAGCAAAGGAGCTGATCGTGGACTTCAGGAAACAGCAGAGGGTGCACCCCCTTATCTACATTGACGGGACCGCAGTGGAAAAGGTGGAAAGTTTCAAGTTCCTTGGCGTACGCATCACTGACAATCTGAAATGGTCCACCCCCACACAGACAGTGCCTCTTCAACCTCAGGAGGCTGAAGAAATTTGACTTGGCCCCTAAACCCTCAAACTTTTACAGATGCACCACTGAAAGCATCCTGTCAGGCTGTATCACCACCTGGTACGGCAATTATGCCGCCCGCAACAGCAGGGCTCTCCAGAGGGTGGTGCAGTCTGCCTAACGCATCACCGGGTACACACTGCCTGCCCTCCAGGACACCTACAGCACCCGATGTCACAGGAAGGCCAAAAAGATTATCAAGTACATCAACCACACGAGCCACAGCCTGTTCACCCCGCTATCATCMAGAAGGCGAGGTCAGTATAGATGCATCAAAGCTGGGACAGAGACTGAAAAACAGCTTCCATCTCAAGGCCATCAGACTGAAAAATAACCATCACTAACCGGACTCCACCCAGTACCATGCCCTGAACTTAGTCACTGTCACTAGCTACCACCAGGTTACTCAATCCTGCACCCTAGAGACTGCTGCTCTATGTACATAGACATTGAATCACTGGTCACTTTAATAATAGAACACTTGTCACTTTGATAATGTTTACATACTGTTTTACTCATTTCATATGTACAGTGCCAGTCAAAAGTTTGGACACACCTACTCATTCAAGGGTTTTTCTTTATTTTTACTCTTTTCTACATTGTAGAATTTTATTGACTTATTTTTATTTCACATTTATTTAACCAGGTAGGTCAGTTGAGAACAAGTTCTCATTTACAACTGCGACCTGGCCAAGATAAAGCAAAGCAGTGCGACAAAAACAACACAGTCAATAACACAAAAGAAAAGAAAGATTTTTCTATTTATGTACAGTGTGTGCAAATGTAGAAGAGTAGGGAGGTAGACAATAAATAGGCCCTAGAGGCGAAAATAATTACAATATAGCATTAATACTGGAGTGATAGATGTGCAGAAGATGATGTGCAAGTAGAGATACTTGGGTGCAAAAGAGCAAGAGGGTAAGTAATAACATGGGGATGAGGTAGTCGGGTGTGCTATTTACAGATTGGCTGTGTACAGGTACAATGATCTGTAAGCTGCTCAGTCAGCTGATGCTTAAAGTTAGAGAGAGAGATATAAGACTCCAGCTTCAGAGATGTTTGCAATTTGTTCCAGTCATTGGCAGCAGAGAACTGGAAGGAAAGGCAGCCAAAGGAAGAATTGGCTTTGGGGATGACCAGTGCAATATACATGCTGGAGCGCGTGGGTGTTGCTATGGTGACCAGTGAGCTGAGATAAGGCGGGCTTTACCTAGCAAAGACTTATAGATGACCTGGAGCCAGTGGGTTTGGCGACGGATATGTAGTGAGGGCCAGCCAACGAGAGCATACAGGTCGCAGTGGTGGGTAGTATATGGGGCTTTGGTGATAAAACGGATGGCACTGTGATAGACTACATCCAATTTGCTGAGTAGAGTGTTGGAGGCTATTTTGTTAATGACATTGCCGAAGTCAAGGATCGGTAGGATAGTCAGTTCCACGAGGGTATGTTTTTCGGAATGAGTGAAGGAGGCTTTGTTGCGAAATAGGAAGCTGATTCTTGAGTTAATTTTGGATTGGAGATGCTTAATGTGAGTCTGGAAGGAGAGTTTACAGTCTAACTAGACACCTAGGTATTTGTAGTTGTCCACATATTCTAGGTCAGAACCGTCCAGAGTAGTGATGCTAGTCGGGCGGGAGAGTGCGGGCAGCAATCGGTTGAAGAGCATGCATTTACTTTTACTAGCATTTAAAAGCAGTTGGAGGCCACAGAAGGAGTGTTGTATGGTGTTGAAGCTCGTTTGTAGGTTTGTTAGCACAGTGTCCAAAGAAGGGCCAGAAGTATACAGAATGGTGTCGTCTGCGTAGAGATGGATCAGAGGTGGATCAAATCACCTGCAGCAAGAGTGACATCATTGAAATATACAGAGAAAAGAGTCGGCCCGAGAATTGAACCCTGTGGCACCYCCATAGAGACTGCAAGACGTCCGAATAATAGTTAAGACATTAAAAATAATGAAATAACACATATGGAATCATGTAGTAACCAAAAAGTGTTGAACAATTCAAAAAAATATATATATATTTTAGCTACTTCAGTAGCCACCCTTTGCCTTGATGACAGCTTTGCACACTCTTGGCATTCTATCAAYCAGCTACAGGTGAAATGATCACTTCCGTTCTCAGAACGTTTAAAAAATGTTGTCCTTTACCAGTCAAGAAACATATGGCTTTGTTCCCAGAAGCAATGGGAAACCAAAAACTTAAGTTCCCACAACTTCCAAGGAACCAAATGTGCTAGCTGGGTCCTTAAAAGGTACAATATGCTGAAATCACTCTGTCATTTCCTGGTTGCTGAAATTCTAATAGTTCTCCTAATTTCACCTTATGTGTCAAAACAAGCAAGTATAGTGTTTAGAATCATTGTACCATCTAAACTGCTATAACCAAAAATGTTATATTTTCAGCTGTTGAGGCTAGAGTATCAAAATCAAAAGTAAAAGACACAAAAACAAAACATTAGAACGTGAAGCACAGAAATAGAGCACATAGAACAAATCTACCGCTTCTTAGACTTGCTTTCAATGAGAATGACAGATCTATAACTCACATTCGTATGTGAATTTGGTCCGGGCCCCAAAAAGTTACAAATTGCAGGTTCAAACACCAATCAGCCCACATTTAATGCAAAGTGACAGTTTATTTGTTATAAATAGAATATCAAATATTCCCTTCAGTTCGAGACAGAAGGCGGTCCAACGTGGCAATGTATTGTCATTTATATTATCCACGGATCATTATTCTGGCCTAATTACATACATTTACTCTACTGACCCAGACTCTATCACATACATTTCCATATAAATTAATTACTGTTAAACATGTACACGTTCCCTAAAAAGGGTGTTGTTCTGTCTGTCTGTCTGCTCACCTGCTGGAGTGAGCGGTGGGGGTTGGGGCGTATGGGGGTGGAGGAGGTGGGAACTGGGACACCCTTATCTCTGAAAAGACCCTTCTGGAACTTCCTGAGGCTGACCTTCCCATCCAGGTCAGTGTCCAACTTCCTGAAGAGGGCGTCCAACTCCTGTGTGATAACGCGTAGAGTCAGGGGTTAAAACATGAAGTCAAATTCAATACAGAAACCCAGATACAGAGAGAAAGATTCAAACTACTCATATCTAGGATAACACAYCCAATATATATACAAAAGTATGTGGACACTGCTTCAAATTACTGCAATCGGCAGTTTCAGCCACACCCGTTGCGSACAGGTGTATAAAATCGAGCACACRGCCATGCAATCTCCATAGACAAACATTGGCAGTAGAATGGCMTTACTGAAGAGTTCAGTGACTTTYAACGTGGCACCRTCATAGGACGCCACCTTTTCMACAAGTCAGTTCGTCAAATTTCTGCCCTGCTAGAGCCGCCCCGGTCAACTGTAAGTGCTGTTATTGTGAAGTGGAACTGTCTAAGAGCAACAATGGCTCAGCCRTGAAGTGGTAGGGCACGCAAGCCCACAGAACGGGACCACCAAGTGCTGAAGCGCGTAGCGCGTAAWAATCGTCTGTCCTCGGTTGCAACATTCACTACCGAGTTCCAAACTGCCTCTGAAAGCAACGTGTGAAGTTCGTTGGGAGCTTCACACAAGCCTAAGATCACCATGGTGTAAAGCTCACCGCCATTGGACTCAACGGACAAATCTGTGTTTGGCAGATGCCAGTAGAACGCTACCTTCCCCAATGCATAGTGCCAACTGTAAAGTTTGGTGGAGGAAGAATAATGGTCTGGGGCTGTTTTCATGGTTAGGGCTAGGCTAGTTCAAGTGAAGGGAAATCTTAATGGTAAAGCATACAATGACATTCTAGACGATTCTGTGCTTCCATCTTTGTGAAAGGCCCTTTCCTGTTTCAGCATGACAATGTCCCCGTGCACAAAGCAAGGTCCATACAGAAATGGTTTGTCGAGATCGGTGTAGAAGAACTTGACTGGCCTGCACATTGCCCTGACCTCAACYCCATCGAACACCTTTGGGATGAATTGGAACGCCAACTGCGAGCCAGGCCTAATCACMCAACATCAGTACCCGACCTCACTAATGCTCGTGGCTGAATGGATGTAAGCCCCCRCAGCAATGTTCCAACATCTAKCGGAAAGCCTTCCCAGAAGAGTGGAGGCTGTTATAGCAGCAAAGGGGGACCAACTCCATAATAATGCCCATGATTTTGGAATGAGATGTTYGATGAGCAGGTGTCCACATACTTTTGGTCACRTAGTGTATCTTTGGCAAGTAACTACTGACTGCAGTCAGATGATTCCCTGAGGTGTGCACTCTTTTACTCCACCTCATGGATTAAAAAGGAATGGACTGATGTATACTGGTATAAGAGATAGAGAGGAAACTCCTTTGGCCCATGTTTACACTAATCCAATGCCTTTGATCCCTTGACGGAGAGTCAGCAAGTGCACAGATCTGGGAATTAGGGAATTAAAACAGCCACTTGCTGAAATGTTGGGCTGGCCATACCTCTGAATTCAGGTCCTGCAGGCCAAGGTGGTCACAGACCAGAGACAGTTCCTGTCTGTTCAGAAAGCCGCCTCCTCCTACTCCAAGCTCCTCCCATACTGCCCTCATCTGTCTGTCTGACACCTCGGCCCCWGGCCCAGGGGATTGGAGTGGGCTCCCCGAACTGTCCCGCTTCCATCGCTTCTGCTGCCCTGAAACACACGTACAGATGTTAGGATGAAAGTCCCTCAAAGAGTATAGCATTAGACTGCATGAATAGGGCTTGGAGTTATTCCTGATCACATGACCTAACCAGGAAAACTCCTGTCTTGAAGACTGAATGTACAATTAAGTCAACTTGAAAAATATTTAWGTACCTTGTGCCTCAAAGGTTTGATGGATGGTGTCCTTATGGCTTCCGGTTTCCTCATCTGACTTGAGACTCTGGAAGTAAGACATTGAAGAATGTCACCAAGTGTTCAAAACTGGAACAACAACTACCTTGCCTAAATGCTGACCCATATGCCCGTCCACATACCGTATCATAATCTGGCTATGTTGTTTAGTCAGTGTGTCGGACACGTGTGAGAACTGCACTGTGAAAGCTAGTTTACCCTACTACTAAGTGTGTTGTGAGAGAGTTTGTATAGCAGATGAAGTGTGTTTGTGTGTGTGTGTAAGTGTGCCTGCTAAGTGCCCTCTGAATACACCTCTGCTGTCTTCAACCAGKATMTCAGCGATCACTGCCTCATTGCCTGCGTCCGTAATGGGTCCGYGGTCAAACGACCMCCCCTCATCACTGTCAAACGCTCCCTAAAACRCTTCTGCGAGCAGCCTTTCTAATCAACCTGGCCCGGGTATCCTGGAAGGATATTGACCTCATTCCGTCAGTAAAGGATGCCTAGTTATTMTTTAAAGGTGCTTTCCTCACCATCTTAAATAAGCATGCCCCATTCAAAAAATGTAGAACTAAGAACGGATATAGCCCTTGGTTCATCCCAGACCTGACTGCCCTTGACCAGCACAAAAACATCCTGTGGCGTTCTGCATTAGCATCGAATAGGCCCCGCGATATGCAACTTTTCAGGGAAGTTAGGAACCAATATACACAGGCAGTTTGAAAAAGCTAGCCTTTTGCTTTCCTAACAGAAATTTGCATCCTGTAGCACAAACTCCAAAACGTTCTGGGACACTGTAAAGTACATGGAGAATAAGAACACCTCCTCCCTGCTGCCCACTGCACTGAGGCTAGGAAACACTGAACAGCTAATGTTCTGAAAGAGCTGCAAAATCTGGACCCTTACAAATCAGCTGGGCWAGACAATCTGGACCCTCTCTTTCTAAAATTATCCGCMGCAATTGTTGCAACCCCTATTACTAGCCTGTTCAACCTTTGTCGTATCGTCAGATCCCCAAAGACTGGAAARMTGCCGCGATCATCCCCCTCTTCAAAGGGGGAAACACGCTAGACCTTAACTGTTGCAGACCTCTGCCTTTCCAAGGTCTTCGAAMGCCAAGTAAACAAACAGATACCCGACCATTTCGAATCCCACCGTACCTTCTCCGCTATGCAATCTGGTTTCTGAGCTGGTCATGGGTGCACCCCAGCCACGCTCAAGGTCCTAAACAATATCATAACCGCCATTGATAAAAGATAATACTGTGCAGCCGTATTCATCGACCTGGCCAAGGCTTTCGACTCTGTCAATCACCGCATTCTTATCAGCAGACTCAACAGCCTTGGTTTCTCTAATGACTGCCTCACYTGGTTCACTAACTACTTCYCAGACAGAGTTCAGTGTGTCAAATCGGAGTGCCTGTTGTCCGGACCTCTGCCAGTCTCTATGGGGGTGCCACAGGGTTCAATTCTCGGGCCGACTCTTTTCTCTGTATATTACAATGATGCCGCTCTTGCTGCGGGTGATTCTTTGATCAACCTCTACACAGACGACACCATTCTGTATAGTTCTGGCCCTTCTTTGGACACTGYGCTAACAAACCTCCAGACGAGCTTCAATGCCATACAACTCTCCTTCCGTGGCCTCCAACTGCTCTTAAATAAAAGTAAAACTAAATGCATGCTCTTCAACCGATAGCTGCCCGCACGTCTAGCATCACTACTCTGGACGGTTCTGACCTAGAATATGTGGACAACTACAAATACCTAAGTGTCTGGTTAGACTGTAAACTCTCCTTCCAGACTCACATTAAGCATCTCCAATCCAAAATTAAATCTAGAATCGGCATCCTATTTCGCAACAAAGCATCCTTCACTCATGTTGTCAAATACCCTCGTAAAACTGACTATCCTACCGATCCTTGACTTCGGCGATGTCATTTACAAAATAGCCTCCAACACTCTACTCAGCAAATTGAATGCAGTCTATCACAGTGCCATCCRTTTTGACACCAAATCCCCATATACTACCCACCACACGCTCCAGCAGGTATATTTCACTGGTCACCCCCAAAGCAAACTCCTCCTTTGGCCGCCTTTCCTTCCAGTTCTCTGCTGCCAATGACTGGAACGAATTGCAAAAATCACTGAAGCTGGAGACTCATATCTCCCTCACTAACTTTAAGCATCAGCTGTCAGAGCAGCTTACAGATCATTGCACCTGTACATAGCCCATCTGTAAAAAAAAACGTTCCGTTTTGAAGTATGACTTCGTTTCCACAACCAATGTGAAACCAAAAACATACGTTCCCGCAACTTCCAAGGAACCAAATGTGCTAGCTGGGAATGAACTGACCATAAGGAATTCCACCATGCCAACATTACTTCTGCTACACTGAGTAAAAACAACCAGCAGATTGTGATTCCAGCAGGCTCAAGAGTAGACTGGTAATCCCCAGCAGCACATGTGGCCGTTGACTCTCACACAGAGGAGCTTAGGGTGTCCTCCACGTGTGTGTGTGTGTGTGTGTATACTTGCTGCAGAATCTTACTAATTATGGTCTACATAATAGCCTATCTGAAGTAATGAAATTCAACTGAAGTTAGCAATGGATTAGTTATGGAAGTTAATTATTGAGTACCGTCTTACTCATAGCAGTCTCTCTTTCAGGCTGGGAGGCACACTTACAGGGTTTATAACACAATATCTTAACTTTTTTAAAGGATGAATATTCGCATGATTTTGTATCAGACATAGCTTTGTCAAGGGAATGTCGTGAGGATTACAATTCATAAATGTCCTAAATGTCGTGTATAGCCAAATATCTAGTGTGTAAAATAAATTCAAGGTGAAGTACCTTTGTTAACCATAGTGAAATAAAAATGTAATCTAACCCATTATGGTTGTCGCTATGTTCCCTTTCCAATCTTTGGTTTGTTGCGTTTTAGCGCCAACCAGTGGTATACAGAGGCAAGTTCCAAAGAACTTTGTAGAATGAAATGCATAACTTCAGTTTATTATATAATACCAAATTCCATAATTATGTAACCAAATTAATCCTGGTAACACCTAAAACAGACAGAATTTGTGGGAGAATCGGTTACTACCCATCTTGGTTCAAAGGTCAAATTTTCCCCCTCAAAATCTTTGAAATGTACAGTATMATTTCAATCAATCCCATGTGGAAGATGGGTCTATTCATTTCATAGCTTCATTATAAGATATCTGGGCATGGCCCCAAGCTGCAGCACCACATCAGAAACAGACCGCTCATCATGACGCAACAAGCCACCGTCAATTATCATCAGCTTTAAATATTGAACAATATTACGTAACTCATCCATGAAAGGCTTTTCAAACGGGAACACTGTGATGGTTTCAGTATTGGCTACTCTCTCTCTCATTCTTGTTATACCTCTCTCTCCCCATCTAATCATTTTGGTTCTCTCCAACACATGGCAGGGTCTCTCCCCATCTAATCATTTTGGTTCTCTCCAACACATGGCAGGGCTACACTTGGTCAGTGAATTTATTATTGTTGTCATCAGCACCACTTCGGGGTCGGAGAGCACCATTGTGCTGCTTACTACAGTGGCTCGAGGCTTAATAAATATAATCAAACTCTGTACCAACACAAAATGGTGGGAAGTGATGTAGACAGCTGATTGAGAAGACATGACTAATCCTCTCAACATATCAAAGAATAAACATTCAAAAGCAATCATTTCAGCTGGATGAATGAAATCATATTGTTTATGTCTGTAAGTCAACAATAGATTGAAGACTCTTGACAACCAGCTTTAACCAGACAAAAAGGAATTATCTGTCTGAATAGAGAGCATGTTAAAGAATTCTCAACAAATAGAATGTGAGGTAAAGGTGAGTGGAAWCCGGTGCTAAATTAAGCAAGCCAGCCTAATGGGACACTAATATTAACATGTCCTTGAGAAGGGACCTTCAGGAATWTAACCCGGACGGCACGCTGCATCGTAGGAGGATGTGTAGACATAAATGTAGGTTGTGTATGATAACTAAATAAGACATATAAAATGACGTAAAGAGGAGGGTGAGCTTGTGTGAAATATTTAACAGGACCGGTTCAATTATTTACCTAACATGGGCTAGCTGTTGGCGACATTCCACCACAATACTTTCACAAGAAATACGTGCGTTTCAGCCAAACAGCGGTGAACGATTTATCAACTCCCCAGCCCAATTAATCCACCCCAATCACATAGTTCACCCAGACTGTATGTTCCTGTTACCAAGGAGTGACCTATCTCCTGTAACCAACAATATGACAGGGATGCCATACAGTAGTTCCCTCTCTATCTTCCAGTAACTAGGAATCCACCAAGGCTTAAAGCTGCTTACGTATTGTCTTAAACTGCTGGAAATGTTAACTATTTAAAAGAGATTATTGGTGGAGAGCTTAATGAGAAACATGGCACAGGGATCTATCTGGCACTATGGCCTGACGAGGGAGAGAGAGGCTTTGGAAAGACGTAATCTCTCAAGCTATCAGAGATAGTCAATGCAGYGTTACATAAAATATCTAAATATTTCAAATGGGAAAGAAAATCTGGGATAACCGAATAGGTTTCTAAAATGAGAGCTGTGTTAACAGGAAGCGGCAGACAAGTCAACCCTTGCTTGTTGTGTATTAYGTAGTTTATGTATGAATATTCGTAGATAAATGTGCGAAATGTATATTTTCAAAATCAAAATCTCCATCATGCAACTCTTACTTCAAGTAACCTACTCAAGCCATACTCAAAACACACACAAACTATGTACACACACAGAGAGACAGCGAACAACGGTGGCCGACGGCAAAAGGGCCCCAAACATTTCACTCTCAGCAGGGATTTCACACTACATCTTTAACACTTTTAACACTGACAGATACCCCCCGTCACCCACCACCATKACCTTTCCTTCACTTGTCTTCTACTGTTATACAATTTAGAGCCCAAAACAATGGGCCTTCAATAGACATGATGTTGTGAGATAAGCACACAGCAACCCCCAACCATGACTTTTCCTGGGCCTCATTACTGTCATTTCACACCTAAAAACAATGTAATAAAATGTGATGAAACTATTGGAACCAATGAAAGAATAAGCCATGGAAGAAGGGAGAGAGGAAGAAACAGAGGGACACATCTTTGATCCTTAGCCAAACAGTGAGGGATGGATGGTGTGGGGTGGGAGCGGGGGCCACCAATGAGGGCTGCCAGTAGCACATTCCATATAATCCCACTTCCTGAGTGTGGAGTAGGACCGTCTGCCCAAAACCCCATGTACTCCTGAGATTCTACTCTCCCACTCTGTCTGAAGAGTGTGTCGGCTGGAAACATATACTGTATATTTGAGACAGGCCTCACCCAGCACCAGCACAATGCACCATTCATTGGGTACACATGAGGGAAATGGAAGTGAAGCACTGAGTTGGGAATTTCTCTCCAAACAGTCAGATATTCTCTAGGCCCTGGCCCAAGCTTGAGAACTCAAGAGTCAGCTATCTTCCTTSGCATCTCTCAAATGATGGTGCACGACCACAATGTAAACACAGCAGACAGAGGGCGAGAGGGAGGGATTAGGAGCACGTCTCTTACCTCCACACTCTCCAGAGAAGTGGAGCGTCGGAGTTTGGCCCTCCTCACGCCAGCGGGAGAGAGCTCCTTCTGCTCTGTCCTGAAAGGAGGAGAGTCCTCCAATTCAGCCGGGAGCTCAGAGTCGGGCCTGTCAGGACGAGACCGCCGGCCGTAGCGCTTGGTTCCCTTCACAAACTTGGGCTTCACCTCCTCAGGAACAACTGGAGAGGGGAGGAAAGAAAGGAGGTGGGSAAGGACAGAGAGAGATGCAGTGGTTAAATGGTGTCTACTATGCTATTACAGTAGAATGCCTTTATATAGAAAGAAATATTTTAGACCAGCTGGGCATTTTTTCTGCCCACAATTACAACTGCAAACATATTCTCACAGAAGCTTGGCAATGTTTAGTTACAAAGTAACAAGGGAGAGAGTCTATAGTGAAGGTCTAAATTAGAGATTGTATAACCAGAGATTTGCCAAAAACATTGTTAAACACACTCTTTAAAAGGGCATGTCCCGAAACTAACTTGGCAATAAACTTCATCATACTGTAACATTCTGGGGAAAATGAGGGAACTCTGCTGCCCTCCTAGATCCTCCTACTGCAATCCCCTACAATCCCCAACTCAAGAAACACATTTCAAAATACTATAAAACATACCAATGAGTTGTCAAATATCATTCAGAAATCCTATAAAGTGAAAAGCTGTATAATAAATGATATCTCAACTGAGTTAGGATTTGTTAAAGGTACAGGAAGTGTAATATATTTGAATCTGTATTTGTTAGAGAATATAATCCAGCCTGGGGCTAATAAGGACAGAGCTTATTAACATGATCAACTATATTTCTTTAGGGAGGGAAAATACTAAATATACTGTATCCCTTTGATGTCTCCACTAGTATTTTCCTAATTTCGGTGAGCTCATGGTCACCCACCCGGGCAGTAGACAAACAACCAGAATAGACCAAAACACTACTTGACTAAGTAATGCTTTTTAGTGTGCTTTTAATGATGGCAAACTAACTTAGGTAGACTACAATGGCTCCAGTCTCWGCCTCAGTCAGTGCCTTTGTCAAACATTGAAAACGTAAATTATAAAATAAATGACCCCAAGGTTTGCCGTTATCCACAAGGATACATTGTTTACATAAAGCAATCTTATCGAATCCCCCACATAGGGCCCATGAACAAATATAAACAGCAATCTAAACTACTTGGGTATATAAACAACTGATTTCATTGGATTCAATCAGTTTACACAGCCGTGTAATCAATGAAAACCAGACATACATCAATCCCCTCACCCCTCAGCATGCATGCTTTACCTGGCTCCAGGTAGCTGCTCTCCTCTTCTGAGGTGCTGAAGTCCAGAGAGCGTGATAACACAGCTACAAAGCCTTCTTTGAACTCCTCAAAATTCACCTGCATAACAGAAGGAAAGTGAGTTAATTGTCAACAGTGTGAGACATGACTACTGTTCTGTCAATAGGGCAGCAACATGATCAAAAATGTCTTGGGCTTCTGATTTGAGATTTCAAATGAGCATACAGGCTTACCTAAGAACTATTAGAAAATGGAGAGCGGTCATAACACAGCTATTATACAACTACTACACTTTTACTATAACTATGCATTTCAGAGCTTWACATATGTTTTAATGAACTGCTGGTAAGGGAAATTTAAGGCAAATCCACAACAGCGAGAAATGTTAATAAGGTGGTCTGGTCTCATACCCGAGCATAGTGGTGTGGTCCTAGCAAGGTGTCCAACAGTAAGGGAAGGTGAGCATCCAGGGATAGCTTGTGACAAAGGGATGACAACTCTTCCTTGTCCAGGTAACCAGTGCCTGTGGTGTCACAGCTGTCAAACTCCTCCTTCAGCTGGGCCACATAGCGGTTCTGCTCTTCCTCATCCATCCCAGTACATATTGTAGGCTTGCACCTACAGTGAAGTAGGATGGCGGTCAGGAAGAGACCGTGTAAGCACAATAAAAGTTCAACCACATACTGCCACAGCTGCACTCTTGCACAAACACACACAATGCAACTTAAATTAGTCTAACATCCAGGGAGGCTAATTTATTAATTGCAATAGACTACCAGGCTTGGACTACGTACAGTGGTAAAATGTTTTACAGTGAGACGGTCCATCTAAATATATCTGCTGCTTTTAGGCTTGGATTTGATTCCCTTGATCTTGGATTACAGCCACAGGCCAAAAACATCTGCCTCAGTGGTTGCAATGTCCTGTACTGAATTCTGCAGTTGGTTCTGATTGCCATTAGTTATGTAAGGCGGGGGAATTCTGTCGTTATTGTTACCCACCACTCCCCACAAAAAAGTAAACAACAAAAACAAAAGGCAAATCATTTTTACTGGTAGGACTATTTGTTTACCCCCTACACATAYCATTGCAAAATCTAACTTTCTATATAGGGCGGCCTAGGACCTTGGGGTTTAGTAACCCAAGTAACAGCAGTTTTATATCATGATATTCAGCAATGAATCATGGTATTCAGCAATGAATGTCCRTTTATGTCCGTTTGAATACATTCTGACACACGTTGTAAATGATTGGGGCTGATACTTGGCAATGAATAGGCTCGAAGTAGGAATAAACTAATTCATATCATTTTTGCTGCATTTGTCTTTTTCCAATCTTCTTCGAGAATGAAAAAGGCAGTTGCCCATAATTGCTCACCGTGCAAAGAAAATATACGGCCAGTCTAATGTCATACATGAACAGTTTATTGCTCATTCTATCACAAATTGATCAATACTAGGCAGGCTCCCTCTTTGGCTTGAAAGTAGTGAGTCTGCTATGCTTCACCATGGGAACGGTGGTGAAACAAAGGTCAGGTAAAATAGAAAAAATAGACTACAAAGTATCCAAACTCTCAACCTTTCGCACACTCTAGGAACTAAAACCGTTACAATTTAGCATTAGCCTATGCGTTTGTAAACAATTGCCATTTAGCCGAGCTCTGACAAAGACTAGGCTAGCACAATAATGAAATTGCTCTTACCGTTTTWACAGTACACCGAAGCATCTAAAAAAAATCACGAATGGTCCAACATGTGCATCGGATGCTTTTTCATTTTGAAAAGATGTGTCTGTCTGCCTGTCCCGGTGTTATTTTAAAGAAAAACGGGTCATGTCTCCATAGCTCTTCTCKATGAAGTGGCCACAAGTATGCGTGGCGGGTATAATGCTGAGTTCATAACCAAGTGGGAAGTGGGAATTTACCACCGATTGTTAGCTAGAGGACTCAGATGGATAAAACCAGTCTTGGCATGGACATTGCCATTGAGGACTCCACCATTTTAAAGTAGTCAACTGGGTGGAACTTCCTATGGGTGAAGGAAGGATCACATGATTCCATCCATGTCATCAGGARGGATCAGCCAATGAATTATACTTGTGAGCAAACAGTCCATAACTGTAGGCATCAGGAAATCACTATCCTTGGCTTTATACTTGTTCAAATAACACACTCTAGATTRCAGTATGCACACTTTCAGTTTGTTTCATAGAAGTAGTAGAAGTAGAAAATTCACTACTTCAAAATGGAGATGGCCTCAATGGCGCTGCCCCTACACTCACAAGCGCCATAATGGGACACATTAAACATTCTCTATGTTTACCATATAGGACTGGGGGAAATCTATTTGAACGGCCCCCTAACTGGTAATTACTAGTGGGAAACTAATGTATCAGCCTTGAGCTCCAAGTGAGAGGTGGGAATTTACTAGTGAAGTCGTAAATAACAGTTGGAWGCATTCAGGTGGTTTGAACTAGTTTAGAAACACCYGATTGGCTGATGGCCAACAAGCCATAAATTAAAAGTACAACTATCAGGCTTGTAAACAAATGATAGTGTTCAAAAACCATATTAATAGATTGCTTTTAAAGAATAATATTTTGTAGTTGCATTTAACTGCCAAATATATATATATATATATATATTTTAAATGAGCATGGCCATATTTCTATTACAGGATATTGGATTACTGTCATTCATATTCCATTCACCCAGTTCAATGTAACATTGATTGGKTTAGGCTACTACATGATACATACAACATGACACACAAAGTTGCCCGATACCCATCATGCGGTTGCTACAACCTAGCCTACAAATAAAACTTCGATGCAGGTGCACAGGTCGAGAGACAAATTGAAGTATTCAAGCTGACAGACAGTGACACATGCATCTAGTGGATCTGGGGTGTAATCATTAGTCCAAACAGTTGCATTCCGCTTTGCAACTGAAACAAGAGTTTCTATTGAACAAATCCAGGTAGGTCCCTCCCGGTTTCGTTACGTTTGCTTCCGTTTAAGAAATGTTTTGCAACAGAATCGGCAGAATGATCACCCCCACACACAGTTCACTTTTATAGCAGCCACATACAGCATCTTCACTTTGCTTGTTGTATAATTCCTTCTCTCATCTACATGCTTTCCTCCTCTCACCTTTCCCCTTCGCTTGTGGACTTCAGTGAGCAACACAACAGCTCTCTGTAACCAGGCGAAAAAAACTTTCCAAACCAAACTTCATACCATAACCTCTAAGCAAACAGATGTTTTGGTTTTGTGTGTATTGTTTTGAATTGTCCRGTATTACTGCACTGTTGGAGCTAGAAACATAAGCATTTTGCTGCACCTGCGATAAGATCTGCAAAATACTGTATGTGTATGCGACCACATAGCCGTGGGAAGTAGGGGTGCTGAGGGTGCTGCAGCACCCCCGGGAAGAAAAAAAAAAAAAAATCACAATTTTTTTTTTTTATATAAAACATTTAATAAAAAATCTAAATTCTCCCCATCAAATTATTGCACTAGGGCCATATTACTCCTGTTTGAGCGGAAAAAATACACGTCAGCAGAACGAGGAGAAGAATACCCTCCCCTCAGCACCCCCACCCCAAAACATCTTCCYGCGGCCATGCGTGACCAATGAAATGTTATTTGATTTTGAACCGCTACACAGCTTACATCGTTGTCACCATATTTGTAAGGAACGACGCTGGAGTCGAGGAGCAGGTACGGGGAATCAACATTTAATCGGAACAGACATGAAAACAGGACAGGAACAGCGTCAGAACCGGGTAAAACACAAACGTAAGACAATTAATGCAGCAGCGGGGAACAGAGCTGGGGAACTGACAAATATAGGGGAGGTATTAAACAGGGGATTGAGTCCAGGTGAGTACAATAATTTGCTGATGCGCGTGACAAGGGAAGGCAGGTGTGTGTAATGATGGTGGCAGGAGTACGTAATGCAGGGTAGCCTGGCGCCCCCGAGCGCCAGGGGGGGGGAAGAGCGGGAGCAGGCGTGACAGTACCCCCCCCAGGAGCGCCACCCGGCATCCCACCGGACAAGCCGGCTGGGCGTAAAAACCCTACGAACTGGGAGAGGCATGCGAGCCTGGCGAGCCGGCTGAGGCGTAGGAGCCAAGACGATCCGGCTGAGGCGTAGKAGCCTGACGAGCCAGATGGGCGTAAAAACCTGACGATCTGGCTGAGGCCTGACGTGGGATGGGCGCCTTCCGAGCCAACCGGGGCAAGGAAACCTCTCGAGCTGGCTAGGGCATGGAAGCCCGACGATCCAGCTAAGGCACCCCCGGTTCCATCGGCGGCAGCCCCCGGACCCGACGTTACACAGAATTACTGTGTAAGTCTATGGAAGGGGTGAGAACTATGAGCGTCCTAGGTTTTGTATTGAAGTCAATGTACCCAGAGGAGGATGGAAAATAGCTGTCCTCCGGCAACACCATGGTGCTACTGTAACAGTATAACTTTAAACCGTCCCCTCGCCCAAACGCGGGCGCGAACCAGGGACCCTCTGCACACATCAACAACGGTCGCCCACGAAGCATCGTTACCCATCGCTCCACAAAAGCCGCGGCCCTTGCAGAGCAAGGTGCAACACTACTTCTAGGTTTCAGAGCAAGTGACGTAACTGATTGAAACGCTAGTAGCGCGTACCCGCTAACTAGCTAGCCATTTCACATCCGTTACACTACCATAGAGGGTGCTGTTGAGGCTACTGTAGACCTTCATTGCAAAACAGTGTGTTTTAATCAGTTACTTGGTGACGTGAATAGAATTCACCCATAGGAAAGCCAAACAATTCGACTGCTTAAAAATTGTGGAAGCCCTCAATGGCAATGTCCATGCCAAAAGAGGTTTATCCATCTAGAGTCCTCTATCTAACTCTATGGTGGTAAATTCCCACTTGGTTATAAACGCAGCATAAATCTCACTTCTTCTGTGGGCTAATAGTGCTAGACTGAGTATTGGTTCTGAACAATCGAGGCTGGAGGCTGGCACTCAGCGGTACCGAAAGCGAGGCTACGTTAGACGTTACCTGTGTGAAGTTAGCCACAATAACGATGAGTGGAATTAGCGGTTTGCTTTCCAAATAAAAGTCCCYCAATTGAAAGTGATGCAAACGGATACAAATAGTGGAAACATGCCATATTTGGACAAGATAATGGTTAGGATATTGTTATATAAATTCAACAAAAGACAATAATTTGTTAAGTTTTTGTACACAAAAAAAGTACAAATCTGTAGAAATCACACTGTGGGTAAATTAGACTTCAGAATTGCGTTTGGTGCATACTTACATGCACTGTACAGCCTTACCTATGGGTCTTGAGTCCATAAAATGGCATATCAGCCAACTCAGTGACACAGATTACAATACTGAAGAATTTACACAAATATTAGCGTCGTAGCTCATATTTGGGAASTTTAACTGTGGGAAATCACCTCTTTATTTATTTTGGGCTCCAGAGTGACACAGGGGTCTAAGACACTGCATCTCAGTGTAAGAGGTGTCACTGCAGTACCTGGTTCGAATCCAGACTGCATCACATCCGGCCGTGATTGGGAGTCCCATAGRGTGGCGCACAATTGGCCCAGCCTCGTCCGGGTTTGGCCGGTGTAGGCCGTCATTGTAAATAAGAATTWGTTTAACTTGCCTAGTTAAATARAGKTTCCATTTAGCCTATTGTTCRCATTAACATACATATTGCAAGGTTTACATTAAGCTCACCAGTAAACCTACTAGTAGAGGTCATAAAAATTGTTAAAAGGTTTAAAAACAATACTAATAGTGCAAAATGTTGACAGTTTATGAAGATACTCCAAACTGTTTGAAATGTTTAAATCCATCAAATATTGACTAAATTATAGCYCATAAAACATTTTACTGGCACGGAAAAATATGGTGTTCAGGGATTTTGGTGAAAGTTCTGGTACTCAATTTGTCAAATGTCTTTTTTATTTTTTCGAATGCACTCATATATACATTTTCTGATGGTATCAGGTATTTATTTTATATTTTGTGWTAWAATAAWYWTTATTWTATGTGCCTTGTTTGCATAAATACAATGGTGTATTTGCATATATAAATATCAACATAAATGGGTGGAATAGGGCTGAAACCACAAAAACTTCCTCTGACTAGACTTACTTACACTCACCTGCACTGATAGGAATTAATGAGGCARTCTGTTGTCACATTCCGTTGCATAATTCAAYAAGTGTGTCAATAGCAGGGCTGTGTTCAGTATGTTTTAACATTCTGGAAAGTTTAATTGAAACGGTGCTGTACTGAACGACCAGTTAAAAAACAGGGAGGGGTTGGGTTGAGGAATGCTGTCAGCATGGCCACTGCCCTTTAAATACGTCACTCAATTATTCAAGCTACACCTCACCACACCCACCAAATGGGAGCAAACGTACCGCAGTCTGTTCAAGAACGTTTTGGGGAAACGTGTCGTTCTGTACAAACCGTTCCACAACGGAGCAAACCACTTAGCTCTAGATTACACCTGTACTTTGTTTGCAAAATCAGACATAATATCACTATAATCTGTGTTCCATTTCCCAGAAATTGCTTTCATTTCTTCGCATCTAATTTGAAAACATTTAAACTGTAGCAAATTACTTTTCAATTCCACACAAAAAAAACACCCAACAAAACAAATGTATCTTTCCTGTGGTGTAAGTGTCGAGATGTGTTAAATTCCTTACAAAGCTTTAGCGTTCTTATAGATCCAACAGAAAGACAATGTTGAGTAGATTTTGCAGTCTTCAAACACAGGAAATAGATTGCTGAAAAAAACAGATCCTCAGGTGGGTGTGCATGCGTGTTTCTACTACCATGTTGAACATTCATATTGCAATGTATAGGGTTACCTGTGGATCTTTGGTCAATTAAATGGTGTATCAGCCTACTCAGTGACACCCACAGAACGCAACTCTGAAAAGGTTTCACAAATATTAGCGACGTACACACAGAAGGCTGATACCCCATTTCATGGACCCAAGATCCATAGGTAATGTTGCACATTGCAATATTAATGTCAATATGCACAATAGGCTGAACAGTGAGGTAGGTGATTTCCCACAAAGTTCCCTAATATGAGCTATGACACTGATATTTGTGTAAACTCTTCACAGTTGTCTTCTGTGGGTATCACTGAGTAGGCTGATAACCTTGGAACTTGGGTCCTTGAAATGGGGTAAGGCTGTGTTTTGCAGTGTTTAGCATTATCTAGCGTATAGTCCAAATGTGGCATAATTTCACTATTTGTTTCAGTTTCCATCACTTTCACTGAATTACTTTTATTTTTAAGGCGAACCACAAATTCCACTATTGTGGCTCACCGTTATTGTGCCTAGCTTCACATAAGTACCACAACCGTGTTCGTGTTCGTTTGCTCCTTCCATGTAGTGACAAGAAACCCACACCTGAAAATTCCTGCCCTGCATTTCGGTTTGGGCCCCTTATAGCCTACATAGTTATTGCTTGAGGCCTGAACACTCACAGCCACGTTTACATGCACACCAATATCAGAATACTTGAGTAATAGTAATGGCCGTTATTATTCGAGGTACTGAAGTATTCAAATCAAATTTTATTGGTCACATACACATGGTTAGCAGATGTTAATGCGAGTGTAGCGAAATGCATGTGCTTCTAGTTCCGACCGTGCAGTAATATCTAACAAGTAATCTAACAATTTCACAACAACTACCTTATACACACAAGTGTAAAGGAATAAATAAGAATATGTACACATAAATATATGAATGAGCGATGGCCGAACAACATAGGTAGGATGCAGTATGGTATAGAGTACAGTATATACATATGATATGAGTAATGTAGGGTATGTAAACATTATATAAAGTGGCATTGTTTAAAGTGACTAGTGATACATTTATTACATCCAATTTTATATTAATAAAGTGGCTAGAGATTTAAGTCAGTATGTTGGCAGCAGCCACTCAATGTTAGTGATGGCTGTTTAACAGTCTGATGGCCTTGAGATAGAAGCTCTTTTTCAGTCTCTCTGTCCCAGCTTTGATGGACCTGTACTGACCTTGCCATCTGGATGATAGCAGGGTGAACAGGCAGTGGCTCGGGTGGTTGTTGTCCTTGATGATCTTTTTGGCCTTCCTGTGACATCGGGTGGTGTAGGTGTCCTGGAGGGSAGGTAGTTTGCCCCCGGTGAAGCGTTGTGCAGACCTCACTACCCTCTGGAGAGCCTTGCGGTTGTGGCCGGAGCAGTTGCTGTACCAGGCGGTGATACAGCCCGACAGGATGCTCTCGATTGTGCATCTGTAAAAGTTTCGTGTTTTTGGTGACAAGCCAAATTTCTTCAGCCTCCTGAGGTTGAAGAGGTGCTGTTGCGCCTTCTTCACCACGCTGTCTGTGTGGGTGGACCATTTCAATTTGTCCGTGATGTGTACGCCGAGGAACTTAAAACTTTCCACCTTCTCCACTACCGTCCCGTCGATGTGGATAGGGCGGTGCTCCCTCTGCTGTTTCCTGAAGTCCACGATCATTTCCTTTGTTTTGTTGACGTTGAGTGTGAGGTTGTTTTCCTGACACCACACTCCGAGGGCCCTCACCTCCTCCCTGTAGGCCATTTCGTCATTGTTGATAATCAAGCCTACCACTGTAGTGTCGTCTGCAAACTTGATGATTGAGTTGGAGGTGTGCATGGCCACGCAGTCATGGGTGAACAGGGAGTACAGGAGAGGGCTGAGAACGCACCCTTGTGGGGCCCCAGTGTTGAGGATCAGTGGGGTGGAGATGTTGTTTCCTACCCTCACCACCTGGGGGTGGCCCGTCAGAAAGTCCAGGACCCAGTTGCACAGAGCGTGGTCGAGACCCAGGGTCTTGAGCTTAATGACGAGTTTGGAGGGCACTATGGTGTTAAATGCTGAGCTGTAGTCGATGAACAGCATTCTTACATAGGTATTCCTCTTGTCCAGATGCAGTTGACACATTAACATCATATCCCATTTACAATAATCAGAAAAGGCTTGTATCGTCTCCCGGGTGGCGCAGTGGTCTAGCTGTGCACCAGAGATTCTGGGTTCGAGTCCAGGCTCTGTGGCAGCCGGCCGCGACCTGGAGGCCCATGGGGCGGCGCACAATTGGCCCAGCGTCGTCCGGGTTAGGGAGGGTTTGGCTGGCAGGGATATCCTCGTCTCATTGCGCACTAGTGACTCCTGTGGCAGACCGGGTGCAGTGCATGCTGACCAGGTCGCCAGGTGTACGGTGTTTCCTCTGACACATTGGTGCGGCTGGCTTCCGGGTTGGATGGGCATTGTGTCAAGAAGCAGTGCGGCTTGGTTGGGTTGTGTTTCGGGGGGGAGCATGGCTCTCAACCTTCGACTCTCGAGTCCGTACGGGAGTTGCAGCGATGAGACAAGACTGTAACTACTACCAATTGGATACCACRAAATTGGGGAGAAAAAAAAGAGGTAAAAAAAAAAGAAGAAAAAGCTTGTATCCTGTTTATGAAAAACCCGGATAAAATGTCTGGGATATGCTGATCTTAGATATTGGCTAACTGTGGCATGTAAACATATTATCCTGTTTACTGTTGTTTTTCTGGTCTGTGCAAGCTGTTTCGCATATCATGGGTGTTGTGTGATGATGTCACCTGTCAAACAAATCACTTAAAAAAAAGTAGGCTACCTGATCAGTTCGATCCACTATAATTCCATCATAGTTTATGTTGCTGATACTCTGTACTGGACCATATAGCCGGGCTACTTTCACCCCTAATTTAGACAACATTCTGCTTATTATTTCCAACATTTGGTAGGTCATTTGTTTGTCAGCTATAGTTTGATACATGCAGCTTCTCTTCTGTCATAACTTGTTGTCCCAGAAGATTAAATATACTATTTCTCACCATGACAATGTCTTACATTGATAGAATTAATGCATAAGTAATCTATTTAACACATGCTAAATTTGTCTTTTTCTTTTAGGGACCAGGGAGAAAACGCAATAACTCTAAAACAGTGGAAAGATTTGTTTTTTGCAAAATGTCGTCAATTTCACCAGTTTTAAGTAAATGAAAAGCGAGAAAACATGAAAAACGTTTCTGATAAGACTTCAGTTCGTCCTGGGTGCACATTTTATGTGGTTGAAATGATGTCTGCTTGCAAAGATAACACATTACACAAGCATTTGCATTTTTTCAAGAGATGCTGAAATAAATCAATAATTTCTCCACTCTCGTTCCCAAGACAAAATTATAATTTGTTTTGTCATTTTACTGCAAGAAATGCATAATTCTGCATGAGTTAATATATTAGAGCGTTATAGATCTACAGTCAGTGTCCAGATTTCAATTACTATTCCATTTAACCCATATTAATTTAAATGAGGAATATTCTGTTTATTCATGGTGCAGGGATACACGTGAGCGGGATATCAAAGGTGCATGTAAACAATTTCTCCCGAATAGGACCTTAAGCGGGATAATAGCTACTATCCGGAATACTGTGCGATTGTAAACGTGATTGAGAACACCCCAAGGGTTCTATAAAGCCCACTAGCGGCTGCCCAGGCTATCCCCAGTGAGAAAAAAAATTGTAGCCTAGACTATATGGAGCAGTGTTGCCAACTTAGCAACTTTGTCGCTATATTTAGCGAGGAGTTTAGGCTGCATTTCGCAGTCACCAAGTCCAGTGAACACTGCTACATGGCTGAGGTTTTATACTCCATGTACAGTGATCCTCAAAACATATTGTATCTGACTTTTTTGAAGCCAGTGCTGGGTGAGGTACAGTTGGCCATCAAGGCTTTTGAGGGAGAGCAAGTAGATCCTCTTAAGCTACTTGACAGCTTGGTTAGCCTGATCAAGTCTGTGAGCAGCAGGGTGCTGAATCCACTGGCAAATGTTGATGTACTCAAAGGGCCAATAGATGGATACATCAGTCCCAAMCYGTACCYTGGTTACCTTTTTGAATCAAAGGCAGCTGAGATCCACCTTGCGCCTGAGGATGAAAACAATGTCCGAAAGCGGTATGTAGCCTTCACCATCTCCCTCGCTAATGAGTTGACGGTGAGACTGCMGGACAACATCGAAGCATTGCAGTACATGTCAGTTTTCAATGTGGAGAAAACTCTAAAGCACAATAAGAGCCCTGGAGAAATAGAAAAAATAGCCAAGTTCCTTGGCTACTCCCCTGCAGAGATAGACAAGATTGTCCAGCAATGGCGTGCCATCCATCTTAGTAAATGGAATGAGACAAAAAAACACTGGGCTTCTGGAGTGAGATTTGGAAGTTCAGGAATGCAGCTGATATCAACCCGTTTCAAGAACTTGCCATGGCTGCTGTGTCTATGTTGTCCTCGCCACACTCGAATGCTGAAGTCGAGAGAGTATTCAGCCAGATGAGTGTGGTAAAAAGCTAACTTAGAAATCGGATGTCCTTGCAGACCCTTAACTCCATCCTGTACATTCGATATGGACTGAAGCTGTCTGGTGAGACTTGCTATGAGCACCAGCTGCCTGATAATGTTATGCATTTTTGGCATATCAGCTGCTTACTCATTTAAGTCAGCTCCCTCAGTTGCTGAACCTGCCAGAGAGCCTTGACCAAAATGACGATGACCCACTCTTTCTGTGAGCCAGCACAGCCTTTGTGTGTGTGTGTGTGGAGGGGGTTCTGAGAGGAAAAAAAACAATTAACCTGAATTAGAGCCAGACTAGTTACCATAATTCTCACACATTGCCATTGACAGTTTTTTATATTGTCTCTTTTTGGTCCATTTAGATTGTTAATGTAGATTGTATACAAAAAAAAATAATGRTTAAAAAATGTCATGTTTTACTGTGACTTGTTGTAGGCTCCTAAGTGGACSGTAAGGTTAAAACCAAACCAAATTAAATATWTTTTTTTATTAAAAACGAAGTAACTCCGCTAGAGTGTCTCTTTTGGGTCACTTTTGCCGGTCCCAAGCCCGGATAAAGGAGGAGGGTTGCAATTGTGACATAAAAAAAAACAAGAATCGACAGAAGAAAGTTCATTTGTAGTTCTAACTATATTTAACGTGTTATTTACTCACTTTTTTGTCTCTCCCACGATGTTATTCCTCTCTCCTACAGCATCCATCACAATTACATGCACATGGCCAATTATGCAAATTMGGCGATTACGTCATTTAGCGACTTTTAGGACAGCCAATAACTACTTTCCTTACTGAGGAGTAGGCAACACTGAGAGAAGACGGGAAACCAACGACGAAACGGTTGTAGCCTACATTTTGGTAAGTTCATKCTATACGATGTGTTATTATAGTTTCAATATGTAAATAAAAGTTGAGTTTGAGTGGTGCCTATATTGTATTTGGTTTAAGTAGAAACTAGGGTAGCTCAAATGTGTGAACTAGATTTGATCGAGAGTCGCTGAATAACGGCATTTGGTTAATCATTTCGGAGTGGACATTTTTTGTAATTTTTCTCGGTGAGTTTACAATATTTCATTGTAAATGTATATTGCCACGGTTCCGAGGCACAGGGTATTAGGTACATRGCGTGCTCTTGAATTGTGAACGAATTCTAGAATAGCCTAGCTACTCTACTGTGTCATCGCATGTTAACGTAAAAGGTAACGTTAAGCAATTAACTGTTACGGCTATGCCGGTCACTGACTCGCTAGAATATGACAAGGTGTGAAATGTTACAATATTCTGATGTAAATGTATCAGATGAAGACTGTCATTAAATGTTCCTGTTTAAACTGCTAAGTCATTGTTGTCTTTTATATAACGGGTGGGTCTAATGCTGATTGGTTTAAACTGCATGCCATCCGGTGTCTATTGCACACATTACCACCAGCTAAATATGTCGTTAAAATGCCTAATTACTCTGTTCCATCTGACTGCGCAATCCACTGTCTCATTAGCCCAGACAGGGAATTTATAAACTTGTTCGCCACAATTTAAAAAGCATCTAGACATTATCTCACATTTCTTTTAGACTAACATTTTGTTTTCAACAGCAGAGATTTGTATRAACTTTGTCTCGCCGACATTTGTAACATTGTTTCAATATTCAAATTCGATCTCCATCTGTCCCATAGTAATGAATCTGTCGGGATGAGACGGGCAGGTATCGAAATCATGAATTAGCATAATTGTTATGAATATATATTACATTACACAAAGAACTATCAATAGAAAACAGGTCTAATGAAAGTRGTGCAGCTAGTTTGAAGTGATTGTGTTAGGCTAGCGCCTCTGAACGAAAGTGTCCTGACGAGAACTAATTTTCTATGTAAGGTAAAGTCGCCCATCAATAGCTCATTGTTATGGATTTATCCAAATAAATGTGTTATGATTTGTATGCATTTATTTATAAAGGTTTTTTGTTATCAGCCCTATTGGCGTAGGCCAATATTTTATTTTCACTCCATATTTGTATATACAAAACATTAAGAACACCTGCTCTTTCCATGACATTGACTGACAAGGTGAATCCAGGTGAAAGCGATGATCCCTTATTGATGTCACTTGTTAAATCAGCTTCAATCAGTGTAGTTGAAGGGGTGGAGACAGGTTAAAGAAAGATTGTTTAGCCTTTGAGACTTGGATTGTGTATGGGGGGTGCAACTCAATAGTGTGAATGTGTTCTTAAKGTTTTTGTGTACACAGTGTAATTGGTTATTTCTAAGAGTACTTTGACTCTCGTAGGGAGTATTTCTTGATCTTACATTTCTTTCATACCAGAAATGTTTTAAAGTTTTCATTACCATTTCACCCCTATCGTCATAGCCTACAGACAATGGGCAGCCAGGTATCAGTAGACAATGTTCATGTTGTGGTGGTTGGCGGGGGTTTCGGTGGCACCGCCGCTGCACAACAGCTCAAATCCAGGGGGATACCATTCACCCTTATTGACCTCCGTGACGCCTTTCATCACAATGTGGCTGCCCTCCGTGCTTCTGTTCAGAGTGGTGAGAACCTTTGACCCATTGGAAATTGTAACATCACTGGAAAAACACTGAAATAACAATTCTCACTTAAAGAACCTTTGACATATTTAGTTACTTTCTCACAGGCTTTGCCCAGCAGACCTTCATCCCATATTTTAAGACATTTGGAGAGAATTTCCTTCAGGGGCGAGTCGTACGGGTGGACCCAGTGTCACAGACTGTAGCGTTGGATGGAGGAAAGGTACAGTAGACTATATGAGCATGCTGGGGTTTATTATGTAATGTYGCTTTCTCTAGTCAGTTAAGCTCTAGCCTGCTGAATATTAACTCGGCTTTGTATTCTTGGTCTACTCTCCGTACTTAGGCATATGCAGTGGTGTGTTGTCCAAAGCAGACAGCTTCTGACAGGCTGGAGACGTGACAGTTTGTTCCTGTWATTTGACTGTGTCATTGATGTCTTACACCACAGGAAGTTCATTACTCACACCTTATACTGTGCACTGGCACAGACGGCCCTTTCCCGGGGAAGTACAACATGGTGGCCTCGTATCAGACAGCCATCCAGAAGTATGAGGACATTGTGAAGGAGGTACGTTTTCATGGAAGTGCATTCCCAGGGCTGGTTTGTTGGTGCAGACTTAATGTTCATGTTTGATCTACACAGAACAAAATATAAATGCAACAATTGCAATTATTTTAGTTATAGTTCATATAAGGAAATCAGTCAATTGAAATAAATTCATTAGGCCCTAATCATAGGATTTCACATGACTGGGAATACAGATATGCATCTGTTGGTCAAAGATACCKTACAAAAAAAGGTAGAGGTGTGGATCAGAAAAACATCCCAAACATGCTCAATGGGTGACATGTCTGAGTATACAGACCATGGAAGAACTGGGTCATTTTCAGCTTCCAGGAATTGTGTACAGATCCTTACATTATCATGCTGAAACATGAGGTGATGGCGGTGGATGAACGACGAGCTTCCCTGAGACTGTTTCTGACAGTTTGTGCAGAAATTCTTCGTTGTGCAAACTCAGTTTCATCAGCTGTACGGGTGGCTGGTCTCAGACGACCCTGCAGGTGAAGAAGCCGGATGTGGAGGTTCTGGACTGGCGTGGTTACACTTCGTCTGTGGTTGTGAGGCCAGTTGGACGTACTGCCAAATTCTCTAAAATGACGTTAGAGGTAGGGCTGGGTGACATCAAAATCATTTGAATTAATGTTTTTGCTCGATATTCCAAATGCCTATCGCAAGAATATAGGTTTTGATATTTTTTGTTTTTGAGTGTATACGTCTGCTTATTCTCATGTCTCTTTCGCTCTTATGTGTTGTGCACCTCCACATTTACACCAGAGACCTGTATATAATGAAGAGATGCATGTCTCCACCCTAACAATGGGGTGAGTTGTCCCAAAGGCGTGAAGGCAGGCGACAAGCTTAGGTCCAAAATAAGCCCATAGAAATGCTTTGGACTTATTTTGGACAGATTTTAGTGAGTGAAACCTCTCGCTTCGCCTCTTTCTCTATGGTTTACACATACCAAGCCCCTACTTCTTACGCCAACAAAGTTTAGAGATCACATCTTCCTCACTGACAGAGGTTTCAACTTGCTGTTTGTATTTGAGGTTTGGTCCAACATAATTTGTCATATGGACACAAACAAATTGAGACATTATTTTATTTAAATACTTGGTTCGAGCCCTGAATGCTGATTGGCTGATAGCCATGGTATATCAGACCGTATACCACGGGTATGACAAAACATTTATTTTTACTGCTCTAATTATGTTGGTAGCCAGTTTATAATAGCCATAAGGCACCTCTGGGGTTTGGGATATATGGCCAATATGCCACCGCTAAGGGCTGTGTCCAGGCAGTCCGCGTTGCGTTGTGCATAAGAACAGCCCTTACCCGTAGTATATTGGCCATATACCACACCCCCTTGTGCCTTATTGCTTCAGTAGTAGAGGAGAAGTTCACTTTWMTAACAATACCCTTTTTATATCTCTACTACTCAAATTGCAAGCAGAGCAGACACCACTAAAATGAGAGTATCAATGAACATTGTTTCTGGAAAATGAACACTCAGTTTGTCGCGTGTGGCATTGGGGTACCACTAGCAGCATTTTAGCCAAATACTATAATACTAGCTGGCTAGTCTGTTTTATAAATAAGCATGAACACAATTATAAACTCAACAAAAAAGAAACGTTCTTTTTTGCATGTGTAAATTTGTATGAACAAAACAAGTTTCAACAACTGAGACAAACTGAACAAGTTCCATAGACATGTGACTAACATAAATGGAATAATGTGTCCCTGAACAAAGGGGGGGTCAAAATCACAAGTAACAGTCAGTATCTGGTGTGGCCACCAGCTGCATTAAGTACTGCAGTGCATCTCCTCATGGACTGCACCATATTTGCCAGTTCTTGCTGTGAGATGTTACCCCACTCTTCCACCAAGGCACCTGCAAGTTCCTGGACATTTCTGGGGGGGAATGGCCCTAGCCCTCACCCTTTGATCCAACAGGTCCCAGACGTGCTCAATGGGATTGAGATCCAGGCTCTTCGCTGGCCATGGCAGAACACTGACATTCCTGTCTAGAGTCAGCATGCCAATTGCATGCTCCCTCAACTTGAGACATCTGTGGCATTGTGTTGTGACAACTGCACAAGGTGCACCTGTGTAATCATGCTGTTTAATCAGCTTCTTGATTTGCAGCACCTGTCAGATGGATGGTTTATCTTGGTAAAGGAGAAATGCTCACTAACGGGGATGTAAACAAATTTGTGCACAAAATTAGAGAAGTGTTTTGTGTATATGGAACATTTCAGGAATCTTTTTTCAGCTCATGAAACATCGGACCAACCCTTTACATGTTGCATTTATATTTTTGTTCAGTGTATTTTAATACATTTGACAATTTTTGTACCCACATTAATGTGTTTTTATGAAAATATTAGTAAATGACAGGTGTTTGATTTCTCCCTGCTGTTGGTCAGGTCCAGGCCGCAGGTTCGGTTCTTGTGGTAGGTGGTGGATCCACAGGTGTAGAGATGGCTGCAGAGATCAAAACAGAATATCCAGACAAGAAGGTAATAATATCCTACATCCCTTTGTTATTAACACCTCTTAGAGACTTGTGGTTAGAGCACAACTAATGGAGCTTGCCCTTCATTCTCAAACACCCCCGTGTTTCCAGGTGATCCTGATCCATTCCCATGTTGGCCTAGCCGACCCAGAGCTGCTGCCCAGTGTCAGACAACAGGCTAAGGAGGTGCTGCTGGAGAAAGGGGTGGAGCTGCTACTGGGTAAGAGGTTATGTCTKGCTGAGGAAATGTTAGTCAGGGTGACACAGCATCACCAGTCAGAGTGAAAATGCAGTTTTGATTATGTCATGTTCAGCAGACAGAGAATGTCCAAGAGCTCATGTGTGTGCAGAGGGTGATTGCCTCCCTTCCTCATTATTGGATATGKAATTAGGTTGTCTTGTGACTGGCACAAACAGTAAATGCCTAGATAACATTTCTTTGATCATCTGTTTCATGCTAAACACTTTATAATTATAATCTCAGTGCAATTCACCTGCTGTTATGTAATTTAACTTATCTTTCACACTGTGGCCTCACCTTTCCATCTGACTCTAGGGCAGAAAGTTTCTAACCTGTCTGTRCTGGAGCTCAATGTGACCAACAAGAACATGGTTATCATGACAGACAAGGATACAGAGATCACTGCAGACCTCGTCATCTGCTGCACAGGCATGAAGATTAACTCTGATGCCTATAGCTCCACCCTGAGTGAGTTGTCTTTCTTGTCCACTAGGTGGAGGTTTTATGCCATCTGAGTCCAAGGCAGCCCAGGAATTCAAGAAGTACTGCTCAAAGTGCTGTTGATAAAACTACTACAGGAGAGTTCAAAATATGTTAAACAGTTTTGCTGGATATATAAAAAGTTTCAATCACCTGAATTCCTGTGAAAGATGGCTGGTTAGAGAAACCTCATATGATGAACTTGCATATTAAATTCACCATCCACATATGCTCTTTCCATGACATAGATGACCAGGTGAAAGCAAAATTCCCTTAGTGATGACTTATTAAATCCACTTCAATCAGTGAAGATGAAGGGGAGGAGACAGGTTAAAGAAGGATTTTTAAGCCTTGAGACAATTTAGACATGGATGTGTGTGCCATTCAAAGGGTGAATGGGCAAGACCAGATTTAAGTGCCTTTCAACAGGGTATGGTAGTAGGTGCCAGGTACACCGGTTTGTGTCAAGAACAGCAATGCTGCTGTTTGTTTTTTTACACTCAACAGTTTCTTGTGTATCAGGAATGGTCCAGTACCCAAAGGAAAGCCAACCAACTTTACACAACTCAATATTAGGAAGGTGACCAGACTGCATGCGCCATCGCACGCATGKTGATTTTTTTGTCCACACACCAGATGCGATCAGGACACGCAGGTTGAAATACCAAATCAACTCTGAACCAACCATRTTCATTTGGGGACAGGTCGAAAAGCAATAAACATTTATGGCAATTTAGCTAGCTTGCTGTTGCTAGATAATTTGTCCTGGGATATAAACATTGGGTTGTTATTTTACCTGAAATGCACAAAGTCCTCTACTCTGACAATTAATCCACAGATAAAAGGGTAAAAAAATATATTGTAATTTCTCCTCCTTCAGGCTTCTTCTTTTGACTTTATATGACGGTTGGCAACCAACTTTAAGGTACATTACCACTACCGACTGGAGTGTGGACCTCAGTTCATCTTTCAATCACCCATGTGGGYATATGCTCCTACAAACCAATGAGGAGATGGGAGAGGTGGGACTTGCAGCGCGTCACAAATAGAAGAAATGTCTATTGTAGCGCCTGGCTACGCACATGACGCGAGCAGAGTGTTCAGCATGTTAGTACACAATGTACAGTAGTCTAAACACTATCTACATGCATTTACTGAAGTTTCGCTGTTTATATTTCAGATGGATGCCTAGCAGAGAATGGGTCCCTGAAAGTGAATGTGCACCTGCAGGTGGAGGGCTATGACAATGTGTACGCTGCTGGGGACTGTGCTAATGTTAACGARCCTAAGATGGCGTATCATGCAGGTCTCCACGCTGGGGTTGCTGTTACCAACATCACCAACAGTCTGATGGGGAAACCCCTGGAATCTTATCACCCAGGTAATTGAGACTGTCTCCTGTAAACCCTACTTCTGTCAATGTTATTGTTTTGACCTTAATCTCTGACTATAGAACATTCTATCATGGGTATATGTCCACATGTTTTCCTGACAGGGAGTGTGACCATGTTGTTAGCCATGGGCCATAATGATGGAGTGGGCCAGTTCAATGGGCTGAGGCTTCCCCGTTGCCTTGTAACCCAGGGCAAGAGCAAGAACCTACTGCTGTGGAAAAGCTGGAAGGAAATGGGTCAGAAAGCTCCTTAACGTGTGCCATACAGAACATTGTGGGGCGAAGACATGAGTGTGCCGGCACAGCCTTGACAGAGTGCCTTACTCAGGTGACAGCTTGCAGAAGTTTTGGCGTTCTGACATGACTATTGATATGACACCATATATTTGTAAAATATTTATACGCAAGGTGATGCAAACTTTGTACAATGTCCATTTTTGCCAATGAATGTTAACGTATGCCTTAATAAAAAATAAATCTGAATTTTATGGTTAAATGTATTTCTGTAATTTGATACAATTTAAAGAACAACTGAGCTGAACTCGTTTTTCTGCTGCTCATTTTGAAAAACAAGATTTGAGTCTTGGGTGTGGTTCGATGTGGGTGTGTTATGTTTGTTTTATCGTACCCCGAAAGTTACTGTTTGTCCCTCTTGACGATAGCGACAACAGCCACTACAATGTCCTCAATGGTCAGAAAAATTTATCAAGAAATCTAATTCACATTTATGCAGAAGAGATCTTAGTTGTGAAATTTTACATCTAGCTTAGGTGTTTGGTCCAGTATTTCAAGTAAAAAAATGTGAATGGAAAAACTAGTCTGTGCACTGCAGACCGTATTGAGTCAGCTGCAGGCTGGCCTGGCTCAGGACTGGTTTCTGAGAACATGTCTACAACTTCATCAGCAAGCTGTTAGACTATCGTAAATAAAGCATAAGCTGCGACACTTTTTTAAATCAGTGCCCAAAATCGCTAACTAGGTAAGTTCCATCTCTGTTTGTCAATGAAGCTAGTAACGTTAGTAGCTAGCAGGCAGATTGAGCAGGCAAGCCATGTTAGTTAAATCAAYTTAGCAAGTCACTGGCGACATATGCTTGGGTGCAGTTTTTATTTGACAATGTTCTCACAATCTATTACCAGAGTGTGTCTGTCTAGCAATGTTTCATAGTGAATCAAAAGAATCATCACGCACTCCCAGAAGCTTGGCACGYAAATTCATACAAAGATGTGTAATGGGTACGCACTCAAATTTCGCAAAATGCTAAACTTTTTTTTTTGTGCGAATCCATTACACATGTTTTTATAGCAACTCATGTTACAAAACGGGTCACGGTGGGACACAAGATACCTGCTAATGAGTTYTTGAAATGTGGAATTTTGACAAGTGGCAGTKGGGATGCAAGGGCAYATTGTCTCAATTCTCATTTTTGCCCWAAACAGTGGCAGACTGAAGTGATCACTATCAATCACATCAGCAAGTGACCACTCAATTAAGGGCTTAGGGGCCAAGTGTTTCAACATAACATTGGTGACGTGTTGTCTTATATAAATAAATAAAAAGTCCAAGAACCATTATGCAGCACCTTGGACTATCTCACTGTTTGCTGCTATGATTTGATAGAGCGCAAATCACCGCAGCTGTTTCTCTGTGCATGACAATTCTACCCAGGCATTAGAATCCCGTGTTAGTGACAACCTTAATTACACCTCACAGAACTCAATTTTGGAATATACTTACTTTAGAACCAAAATTATTCTTACACTTTGGTCAATTTTGGCACTAGAATAAATGTTTGACTAATATCGATKCCACAGGCCATTTTCACCCGGAGAAGTTGGTTTTTGCTTTCAGTTGCCCTTTTAAAACGTTGGTTGTGTAAATAATGTCTTGGAGAAAGGGCGAGTTCCAGAGCAACTAGGTAAAACACCTGCGCAGTTGGCCCTCCCTCACATGCTGCCTGCCTCACCTGGGACAACTTTTAGAGATCCCTGTTTTTCTACAGTCTAGACTAAAATAGCCTCGAGGCAGTTGACAACCAAAGCAACCATTACTGCAGTTGTTTAACATAGCAGTCAACCTACAGTATTTGCTGTAGGCTCAAAATTGTTAAAGGTCCAATGCAGCCGTTTGTATCTCATTTCTGGGTAACAATTAAGTACCTTCATGYGATTGTTTTCAATTAAAATGGTCAACAACAAAACAATTGCTTCTTGGCAAAGAGCAATTTTGCTGGAAGTGGGCTGAGTGGGGAGGGGAAAACTGAAAACGAACTGTTATTGACAGAGGTTTGGAACTCTTATTGGTCTATTCATTAATTTACCACCTGGTGATGCCACCAGGTAAGCCAAAACTCCATCCCACCAAAACCGGTTGAAATTTTAAGCGGTCTGTTCAAAAAGCTCTTTGGGCATGTGCACAGATGGGGTCTAGCTGTGCAGAGCACATTTCCCTTTGCCCTTCCAGTCTCCAAAGTGCCCTTTTGGTATACATTTTTTTGTCATTGTTGTTCTGAACCCACTRCTCGCAAGTTGTCAAGTTTTCTGCCACTCAGCCCGTTTGTTTGTTGCTYCTTTTGATCAGGGCCCGGTTTCCCAAAAAGCATCTTAAGGCTAAGTTCCTCGTTAACCTTCATAGGAGCATAGTTAAATCTCGGTGCTGTTGCCCAAAACCATTGTTATTAATGTTGAAAATGCTCGTAATCTAACGCCTGCCTCAGACCACTCATAGAACAGCGAAGTGCGTTTGTTAGACTTTTGCAAATCTGTCATAAGATTTGCAAAAGTTATTTTCAACAATGCAAATAGTCTGGGTAGCCATTTGATTAGCTGKTCAGGAGTCTTATGGCTTGGGGCTCAAAGCTGTTAAGAAGCCYTTTGGACCTAGACTTGGTACTCCGGTACAGCTTGCTGTGCGGTAGCAGAGGAACAATATATGATCAGGGTGGCTGGAGTCTTTGGCAATTTTTAGGACCTTCTTCTAACACCGCCTGGTATAGAGGTCCTGGATGGCAGGAAGCTTGACCCTCGTGATGTACTGGGCCGTACGCCCTACTCTCTGTAGTGCTTTGCGGTCAGAGGCCGAGCACCAGGCGGTGATGCAACCAGTCAGGATGCTCTCGATGGTGCAGCTGTAGAACTTTTTGAGGATCTGAGGACCCATGCCAAATCTTTTCAGTCTCCTGAGGGGAAATAGGCGTTGTCGTGCCCTCTTCACGACTGTCTTGGTGTGTTTGAACCATGATTGTTCGTTGGTGATGTGGACAACAAGGAACTTGAAGCTCTCATTGAAGCTTATCCATTAGTTTTCTCTGATTAGAGTAGGGATGGTCTGGGAGAAAAAAAGTATAGAGAATTAATTTTTTTAATAAAGGGGATTAGAAATTATTCAAACAATTACATTGATAGATTGTAGATTCTATTTGCAATATTAAAGCTGATCTACCCCCCTTCCCCCCATAAGAAAAGTAAATGAGTGCATCGTTAGATTATTTTTTCCCCCTCCCGCATCACATTCTACACAGAAGATCTCTGCTAAACACAGAATGGTTTATCTGTSTCTGTGATCTCAGAACAAAGTTGACTACAAATAAAGTTGCCAATATTGCTCACCAGCTTGYCCTAAAACCTGGCAATTAGTTACCTGTGGTTTGTTCAGCCATCCCTATGGGGAAAGTTAATGGAGAAAAGAGTTTTGGGATAAACGTTGAAAATAAGCTCTGATAAMACAGGCTCAGATYTTACGTTTTGTTCTATGAGATACCAGTCAGGCTTCATAATTCATAAATATCATGTTAACTATGTGCTTTGTGCCTATATAAATTACATAAATGCTTMAAAATTCACAAAGTGATGTTAGCTGATGAAGATTATCTCATAGAACAAAACAAGAGATCCTGTGTTTACCGCAGACCTTATGTCTGCCGTCTATCCAAAAACCCTACAAAAACTCAATTTTCCYATAGGCTTTGTCCAACGAACCATGGCGGAGATAGTGCCTACAAAAAGATGCCATTACTATTGCTCTCGATGTATGAAGCGAACGACCAAGCAGTGGAAGAATTTGTGAGTTGTCAGACTAGAAATAAATAGGCCTATACTGTATATGCTAAAAAATGCTTAAATTTCCGCTTAAATTTGGTATTTTGAGATGTGAATTATGAAAGTGCCCCCTGAAAGGTCTTTGCATGGCCCTGCAGCTCTTACACTAAAAGGGCATTTTCACAGTATTATTCCAACCTCACTGGGCCTTTAAACAATTTGTTTAATGTAATCCCAAATGTCTTATTTCTACTTCAAATGGAGTACACTTTGTCAATGTATTAAATCATATGAAATAATGTTAAAAGTTGACTCACCCACAAGTATACCTGGAAACATGGTTTCCTTTGTTTGGGCTTATGGATAGGCTAATGTGGCTTCGAGCAATACCCATCCATGTACAGTGCGTTCGGAAAGTATTCAGACCCCTTGACTTTTTCYGCATTTTGTTACGTTACAGCCTTATTCTAAAATGGATTAAATTAAATTTCCCCTGATTAATCTACACACAATACCCCATAATGACAAAGCAAAAAACGTTGTTTAAAAAAATATATATATATTAATGTTTGTGTGTGTGTATATATATATATATTTTTAAACGTACTTTGTTGAAGCGCCTTTGTCAGCGATTACAGCCTTGAGTCTTCTTGGGTATGATGCTACAAGCCTGGCACATCTGTATTTGGGGAGTTTCTTCCATTCTTCTCTGCAGATCCTCTCAAGYTCTGTCAGGTTGGATGGGGAGTGTCGCTGCACAACTATTTTCAGGTCTCTCCAGAGATGTTCGATCAGGTTCAAGTCTGGGCTCTGGCTGGACCACTTAAGGACATTCTGAAACTTGGCCCAAAGCCACTCCTGGGTTGTCTTAACTGTGTGCTTAGGGTTGTTGTCCTGTTGGAAGGTGAACCTTTGCCCCAGTCTGAAGTCTTGTGCACTCTGGCGCAGGTTTTCATCAAGGATCTCTGTACTTTGCGGCGTTCATCTTTCCCTCGATCCTGACTAGTGTCACCGTAGGGATGGTGCCAGGTTTCCTCCAGAGTTCAATCTTGGTTTCATCAGACCAGAGAATCTTGTGAAAACCTGTGTTAATTTTCTATAATGCCTCCTACAAGAAGTGAGTCATTTATTAGTGAATGTGCATTATGCATGGTTCTGAATAAAAATCTGTAACAAGGGCATTTTCATAGACAGACAAACCACATCAATGATTGCACAAAAGCAGATTGAGCTATTTTGATAAAATAATATCATTATGGTTGTTGAAGACTTATATTTAGCTTAGGAATAATTTCACAAGTCCTGATTTCATTARATTATTGCTGACTGTTTGAAATGCAGTGTATTTGACTGTACAATTGTTAAGAACAAATTCTTATTTACAATGACAKCCTAGGAACAGTGCCTTGTTCAGGTGCAGAACGACAGATTTTGACCTTGTCAGCTCAGGGATTCRATCTAGCAACCTTTCGGTTACTGGCCCAACACTCTAACCACTAGGCTGCCACACCATCATTAGTGAGGATTGCTGTCCCTCTGTGTCAACCGTTTGAGAGAGAGAGAAAAATAAATACATTGGAAACTGTGTACTTACTCTCCAGTTCTGAGTTGATGCCTAATTTCACTGGATAATGGACCTGGGTCATCATGGATGGCAATGCATGTGAGCACCTCCCCATCTAGCTGGAAGTCCACCATCCCTTGACTGAACCGAGTTATCCATCTATCTACACACACGTAAATAAGAGCCGATAGGTGAAAATAACTTCAAGAGATTAAATAAGGACTTAAACCCCACCCCTCTAGTACATTTTGAAGTAGGCAACAACCGGAGCAACCAAGCCAGCACTACTTCCCAGGGGCTTGGTCAGGATGCGATCCACCTTGCCGCCAATCCAGTTGATTGCATCAATGGTTGTGCCTGTTTTCAATCTTTCCGCAAGGTGGCGCCAACTGTCCATGTTTTGTAAATGGTCAGTACAACGCTCACGTGCTTTCAAATTGGTCCCGAAATTCTTCCAGTAACGAAAACCAGCACTGCTCAAATGTTTTTCTCCAAAAGTGATATCAGCGCTACTTGAATACACAAACCATSTCCGTGTGATAGTTTTTCATAACTTGTTCTTAGTTGTCACAATCGGAGGGACTGGGCCCCACTTTGAGGGATTAAAATATCTGAGCTGGCCCCTTGACAAGATCACACCTGTCAGATAGCGCTTCCTACCACAATGCTGCATCATCACTTAAACACACATTCTATAGGTAACATGCTGATATCTTTGTGACTCTGGAAGAGCAAAGGCTGAATCAGGCTCTGCATCCGAATTTGCATCTTCCTCTCCGAGCTCTCGCACGACATCAGCTGCTGCTAGCGGGTAACGTTAGTACTGATGTGCCACCGAAAGCAGCAGAGGCCGTAATGCTACGGTTTGAAGTGCTAGCTAGGCTAATGATAATGGTTGGAGTGCTAGATGGGCCTGTCGTCAGGTCCTCTGCCTCAACGATGGCAGTATTATCAGTGGCACCTGACTTGCGTTCCCAGGATTCTTTTATTTTTTTTCGCTTTTCACAACCCAGCTCTTCTTAATGCGCCTCACAGCGTTTTTTCTTTTTCAGGAGGCCCTTTGATGTGAGGAAGTTGCCTTTTCTGCTTAAATAGTCAGTCTTCCACAGACTGCTCCTACTGCCATTGGCAGTTACTTGCTTGTTTACCAGGGTTATAGCAAATAATCAAATAAAGAGATTCCAAAAATAAGAGCTTTATAAKCCATTACAACATTTAGTACATGTCATGACACTTCAGATCAGGACCACAGTAGAATTCATAGGCTGGAGTCCATTTGYGCAACATTGGCAAGACCTACAGATGAGAAACTAGACCATCATCTTGACATAGTGTGGCTCAGCATCATTTGGCACATCTTGACTGAATACATTTCTTCACATTTGATTTTTTTTTACATCTTCAGTTAGGCTTTTAAGGGACTAACCTGTAAACATATTTATGCACAACCCCTTGAATTTGTAAAGTAAGTTACATACAGAACTAAATTAAGAGCAAGACAAAGACTTGGGAACAAGTTCAGAAAAACCAAAGGCCCACACCGAAGAAACACTCAGTGAGATATGCTGGTGTAAACTAATCCAAGGTAATTAATTAGAAATTCCAAATATTGGAGTTGGGCATGCCAGCTGACACCCGCTTATTTGGGTGATTGACAAGTTGAGAAGAGCACCATGGAACTAAAATGAAAACCAGTTGCACCAGTTTGAACAGAAACTCGCAGGAGGTGCCATTACATATATGCCTGTTGAAATGCATAGATTGGAACTTCTGATACAAAGAGCAACAAAGAGCAAAAAACATGTAATATGCCATGGACTGTAGGATGTGACGAGGCAAAATCTTCATAAATATTTCTGTAAACACTTCAGACCATGTAGTGTGGCTGTGACTTGACAGGTTCAGAAAAAGAAAGCAAACCGTTCACTGCTGGTAAACTACGTGTACGTCCCGTGTGGCTCAGTTGGTAGAGCATGGCGCTTGCAACGCCAGGGTTGTGGGTTCATTCCCCACGGGGGGACCAGGATGAATATGTATGAACTTTCCAATTTGTAAGTCGCTCTGGATAAGAGCGTCTGCTAAATGACTTAAATGTAAATGTAGTTCATGGTCATGAACCAGCCACCTGGTCCTTGTACGAGTACCAGGAGTAGAGCAGCACAGTGACGTGGTGGTACCAGTGCAGGAAGAACAACCGCTGCTTACGGAGTACGATGAACACTATCACCTGTGGAGGCCACGGAGAGGACATACTTCAGGACCGGCAAAGTCATGGTCCCAGCCATGCAGACAAACATTTACTGCATACAGTATCTTCAATCAATATCAAAGCATGGTTTATGCAAAAGAGACCAGTTATATGGTTTGCCATAAATTAATTAGACATGGTACAAGTGGACAAAATGTCAAGATCATACAGATGCCTGCTAGTTCCAACCCCAGTTCTTACCCAGTTCCGGGGCATTGCTCAGGACAAAGGCATAAGCCCAGAACTTGCTCACTGGTCCATTGTAGAAGCTCTGGTCACATATAGACYGTCTGAAACYGCTGGTGGAGAGGATATGCAGCATGTACCATYCTGTTCGAATTGCTCCAACAATACTGCAATTGAGAAAGAKTTAAGCATTGGACTAGAGGGCAAGTGGCAAAATAATATAATCCAAGTTACATTAGCATTGTATCACAGCTTTGCACACAAGCGTAGTTCACAGGGATGGTTTGTTTTGAGACAGTGATGAGACATCACATTTTGGAAGGTTTTGTTTTGGGAACTCTGACCCACATTGGTCACCATCCCATTAGCCAGAAAGTTATATTTGAGTTTAACACACAGAGGGGATAGCTTCTGAGAATAGGCAGCACTCCACAATCAAGCTTAACCTCAGTTTGTGACATCAGTGTACCGGTCACATTACTCTGAATGGAGAATTACTGACATGTACCACCTGTGCTAGAGGGTAAACCTAACGTTATCTTTAAAAAATATATAAATGAAGGCCCCAGAGATGATTACTGTAGGCGAACAGACCACTGCAAAATGAACCCAACTAAGCCCAAAAAGAAATGGTATATATATTTTTTTAATCCTACTTCGAGACAAACCTCTTTATGTGGGAATACTTAGAAACAGATTTCCTAAGTGAAACACAYTTTTAGCTGAATTCCTGGTGATTTGACAGGCTTTACAGTTACATCTTTTTTTTACTGTGGGTTTTGGCCCACCAGCAGCCTGTTGCCGACCCCTGTTGTGCGTCTTCCATTCATTCAAACGTCAGAGGCAAATGTGGGTGTTCTGTGCTTTAACTCACCTGAAGATGGCCAGGCTGAGTGACCACAGAACCAGTGGCCCGCGTAGATGAAGTTGAGGCCTTTCCTTCATGAGAAGTTGGCCACCAAAGACTAGCGCTGCATACAGGCCACAGTACACAAAGGCCCTGCTCCTGGTGAGAGAACAAACAAAATCAACCATGTCTGTCAGTTTCCTTAGATTGTGCTCATGATGGGCAAGGTTACTCAGCTGCAAAGGTATTTCAGTAATTGAGCACACCCTAGGTCTTTGCTGAAGTGCCATTTTTGCATACCTTTACCATGAATAATTGTGTATTTAACATGGCAAACACAGCTTGCTATGGTGATAAGTGAAATGTAGGCCTATTGACTAAAGCAATCTGCCTGACGACTCAAGTATGCAGTGGAAGACTTCAGTTTGTCTGGGACTGCCATTGTTTAAGTTGTTTGTGGTGACGTCAAAATGAGGGGTGTAGTACAAAAAGTMATCAGCAATTGGCTCATCTAATCAATTGGCGTATCAAAGGCATTGACACATTTTCCAAACGCCAATTTACCCATGCGTGTTCTAGCTCTGGCCCAACCCATTGGTTTCTGGGACCAATCAGGTCAGAATGTTTGCATTCCAGAAATCATTGGGAGGTACTCCGATCCATAATCATTGCAGAGAAGAAACTAACGTCTGTGGGAGTGGCATAGCATTTGTCAGGAGCAAGTCGTTGTGGGAGCGTGATCATTATGCCGATTCTGTTGCAAAGCGTTTTGCAACAGAAACTTACTCCAAACGCAAACGAGAGTTTCTATTGGACAAATTTAGGTAGGTCCCGCTCCGTTTCTTTGGTTGATATTCATAGGCACGGGTAGTATGTGTGCTGAGGGTGCACCCCCTGTAAAATCGGAATAAAATGTTTTATAAATGTTTTCAGAAAGGTAGTGCACTTGGCCTTTACTAGTATTAGCGGACGATAAATGTCTGTAGAGGAAGGCAACAGAAAAAATATCAGCATCTCCACTTCGGCAAAAGAAGTGGTTGCATAATTAATAACAGTATCTTGCAGGATTGAGTAGTTGAAATTGTATGAGTTGTTGCCCTGTCCCTTGCTCTGTGATGGATCCAGAAAAAAAAGTTATGGGCAAAGACTAAACAGGCACAGCAAATTGATTATTTTTCTTGATAAAAAAAATRACCACTAGGCTACCTACCTAGGGCGGCAGGTAGCCTAGTGGTTAGAGCATTGGGCCAGTAACTGAAAGGTTTCAAGATCAAATCCCAGAGCTGACAAGGTAAAAATCTGTCGTTCTGCCCCTGAAAAAGGCAGTTAACCCAATGTTCCTAGGCCGTCATTGAAAATAAGAATTGGTTCTTAACTGACTTGCCTAGTTAAATAAAAAATTTAAAAAATGTAAAAAGGTAAAACCACTGTTCAGTATTCATTTGCTCATCCTTACAATCAACTTAATGTAAATGTCCATTACTGTATTGTACATAGGCTGGTCATCTAGGTTTAAAAAAAAATAATTTAAAAAAATAAAAGAATTCAACAAGTCAGTTGAGAACAAATTCTTATTTACAATGACGGCCTACCCTACAGGTTTGTACCTGTAGACTTTCCATCACTATGAAGAAAAACAACGTACAATACCACCCCAAACTACTTCCCGCGACGGCTATGTTGATAATAGCTAGCTTGAAATGAAGGTAAGTAAAATGATTCAAATTTAAGTTAAAATCTTTCTCCATGCAGTCTAGCTTACTTTAAAAAAAACTTCACTAAACCTGAGTAAACCACTACTAGATTTGTGGAAATTATAATTTCAAGTTTTCAATTGGGTTGAGATTTGGTAATTGACACTTTAAAACTCCCTGTGCGCCTTTGAGACCCCCCTTTCAAATTCACTGATCTCTTCTTCTAGCCATGATAGCCAAAATAATGGGCAACTAGGCATTTGTATACATGACCTAAGAATGATGGGATGTTAATTGTTTAATTCACTCAGGCACCACACCTGTGTGGACAGCCTGGTCTCAGATAACTAGTAACATAGTAAATGTAAATCCAGGAYACAAATTAGTATGATTGTTACTTTTGGTATGCTACATAAGACAGAAGGTTACTTAAGGCACAAACAAAAGGAGGGTGGTCGCAGTGGATGGGTGGGCATATAACGCAAATGTCTAGCAACCCAGAGGTTTGCATGTTCAAATCTCATCACAGACAACTTTACGATTTTAGTTAATTAGCAACAACTTTTTAGCTACTTTACAAATAAACTGAACAAAAATATAAAACGCAACGTGAAGGGTTGGTCCCATGTTTCATGAGCTGAATTGAATCCCAGATATTTTCCGTAGACACAAAAAGATAATTTCTCAAATTTTGTGCACAAATTTGTTTACATTCCTGTTAGTGAGCATTTCTCCTTTGCCAAGATAATCCATCCACCTGACAGCTGTGGCATATCAAGAAGCTGATTTAAAAGCATGATCATTACACAGGTGCACCTAGTGATGGGGACAATAAATGGCCACTTTAAAATGCAGTTGTCACAACACAATGCCACAGATATTTCAAWTTGAGGGGGAGTGAAATTGGCATGCTGACTGCAGGAATGTCCACCAGAGCTGTTGCCAGAGAATTTAATGTCGATTTATTTCTCTACCATAAATGCCTCCAACGTCATTTTAGACAATTTGGCAGGACGTCCAACCGGCGCCACAACCGCAGACCACACCAGCCCAGGACCTCCATAGCCGGCTGCGTCACCTGTGATTCTTCTGAGACCAGCCACCCAGACAGCTGATGAAACTGAGGGGTATTTCTGTAATAAAGCCCTTTTGTGAGGAAAAACTAATTTTGATGGCTGGCCTGGGCCTGGCTTTCCACTGGGGGCTTATGCCCTCCCGGGCCCACATATGGCTGCACCCCTGCCCATTCATGTAAAAGCCATAGAAAAGGCCTAATTAATTTCAATCGATTGATTTCCTTATATGAGCTGTAATCCAGTAAAACGTTGTTGCATATATTTTTGTTCAATTTATGTATAATTATTTAAGATACTGTAGATGTGAGCAAAAATGTGTAAGTAGAAGTATTGTTATTCATTAATTTACTTCAATCAGGGTAGGTATGGGGGGGGGGGGGAGTATAGAGAAAATGAAATAATAAGGGATTAGAATTTATGCTAACAATGAAATTGATAGACATAATATAAACTGATCTACCCCCCCACACCCAATAAATTTTTTATAAAAAGGCCCACCCATTGCTGCGCCCCTGCCCAGTCATGTGACATCCACAGATTAGGGCCTAACGAATTTATTTCAATTGATTGATTTCCTTATATGAACTATAACTCAATCTTTTAAATTGTTGCATATTGCATTTATATTTTAGTTCAGTAGTCTAAACATGTTAGCTAGTCCTTCCCCTAGACCTTACCGAGGTAAAGACAAGTTTCAGGTTGGATATTCGCTGGATATTCGCCTGTAGTTTTCCTTACGTCCACCAATAGCAGTTAGGGACCATCAACATAGTGACAAATAACATTTTTCAAATTTCAATAGCTCTTTAACCATTACAYCTAAAGCTTTCAAAACKGGTTGTAGCTAACCCGATGGCATAGACACACATTGCACACCCTTTARTTTGTCMATTTTTATCTCACAAGATTTAAAAATTATTTTTCAAAATGTAGAATTTCAATAGCTCCTTGGTCATCTGACCTAGTGACTTCAAACAAGGTTCAGAATGTCCACTCAGTGGGCCTACACATTGCATACCCTTTAGTGTGTCCATTTTCATCTCACATGGTTTTCCATGAATTTTTCCAAATGTAGAATTTCAATAGCTCCTTGGTCATGTGACCTAATGTCCGCTGACTACCCTTCTATATTGCACACTCTTGTTTGTGTACTGTAAAATCACGCGGTGTAACGTACATTTTTCATAGTTTTGAATTTCAATAGCTCCTTGGTCATGTCAATTACACACCTAAGAAGCGTGCAGTGGATATACACCCATATTAGATAACCTCTAGTTATGCATCTTCTATATTGTTGTACATTATTATTAGTTTGACAATTAGGGGGTTCAGTCCAGTGTTGTTTACCCTTTTCTTTAATATACACTGCTCAAGAAAATAAAGGGAACACTTAAACACAATGTAACTCCAAGTCAATCACACTTCTGTGAAATCAAACTGTCCACTTAGGAAGCAACACTGATTGACAATAAATTTCACATGCTGTTGTGCAAATGGAATAGACAAAAGGTGGAAATTATAGGGCAATTAGCAAGACACCCCCAATAAAGGAGTGGTTCTGCAGGTGGTGACCACAGACCACTTCTCRGTTCCTATGCTTCCTGGCTGATGTTTTGGTCACTTTTGAATGCTGGCGGTGCTTTCACTCTAGTGGTAGCATGAGACGGAGTCTACAACCCACACAAGTGGCTCAGGTAGTGCAGCTCATCCAGGATGGCACATCAATGCGAGCTGTGGCAAGAAGGTTTGCTGTGTCTGTCAGCGTAGTGTCCAGAGCATGGAGGCGCTACCAGGAGACAGGCCAGTACATCAGGAGACGTGGAGGAGGCCGTAGGAGGGCAACAACCCAGCAGCAGGACCGCTACCTCCGCCTTTGTGCAAGGAGGAGCACTGCCAGAGCCCTGCAAAATGACCTCCAGCAGGCCACAAATGTGCATGTGTCAGCATATGGTCTCACAAGGGGTCTGAGGATCTCATCTCGGTACCTAATGGCAGTCAGGCTACCTCTGGCGAGCACATGGAGGGCTGTGCGGCCCCACAAAGAAATGCCACCACACACCATGACTGACCCACCGCCAAACCGGTCATGCTGGAGGATGTTGCAGGYAGCAGAACACAGATGACAGTGCCCACCAAATCTATGACAATAGAGAACGAATTGTAAGCACCAAAGTATGTTAAAGTGTGTTTGTCAAAATAATATCTGAAAATGTCAGTTGTTGAACATAATACTTCTACTTGCAATAGCAATTTATGATATATGCAGTTGAGGAATATTCCACGTACCAACACTACATGTAGGACGGACATTCCCACAGAGTATTTTTTATTTCACCTTTATTCAACCAGATAAGCCAGTTGAGAACAAGTTCTCATTTACAACTGCGACCTGGCCAAGATAAAGCAAAGCAGTGTGACACAAACAACAACACAAAGTTACACATGGAATAAATAAATGTACAGTCAATAACACAATACAAAAGTCTATATACAGTGTGTGCAAATTAAGTAAGATTAGGAAGGTAAGGCAATAAATAGGCCGTAGTTTGCGTAGAGGTGGATCAGAKWATCACAAGCCGCAAGAGCTACATCATTGATGTATACAGAGAAGAGAGTCGGCCCGAGAATTGAACCCTGTGGCATCCCCATAGAGACTGGCAGAGGTCCGGACAACAGGCCCTCCCATTTGACATACTGAACTCTAGCTGAGAAGTAGTTGGTGAACCAGGCGAGACAGTCATTTGAGAAACCAAGGCTGTTCAGTCTGCCGACAAGAATGCTGTGATTGTCAGAGTCAAAAGCCTTGGCCAGGTCGATGGATACGGCTGCACAGTATCGTCTTTTGTCGATGATATCGTTGATATCGTTTAAGACCTTGAGCGTGGCTGAGGTGCACGCATGACCAGCTTGGAAACCAGGTTGCATAGCGGAGAAGGTACGGTGGGATTCGAAATGGTCGGTGATCTGTTTGTTAACTTGGCTTTCGAAGACCTTAGAAAGGCAGGGTAGGATAGATATAGGTCTGTAACAGTTTGGGTCTACAGTGTCTCCCCCTTTGAAGAGGGGCATGACCGCGGCAGCTTTCCAATCTTTGGGGATCTCAGACGGTACGAAAGAGAGKTTGAACAGGCTAGTAATAGGGGTTGCAACAATTGCGGCGGATAATTTTAGAAAGAGAGGGTCCAGATTGTCTAGCCCAGCTGATTTGTAGGGGACCAGATTTTGCAGCTCTTTCAGAACATCAGCTATCTGGATTTGGGTGAAGGAGAAATGGGGGAGGTTTGGGCAAGTTGCTGTTGGTGGTGCAGAGCTGTTGACCGGGGTAGGGGTAGCCAGGTGGAAACCAAGCCCAGCTTAGAAAAATGCTTATTGAAATTCTCGATAATTGTAGATTTATCGGTGTTGACAGTGTTTCCTAGCCTCAGTGCAGTRGGCAGCTGGGAGGAGGTGCTCTTATTCTCCATGGACTTTACAGTGTCCCAKAACTTTTTGGAGTTTGTGCTACAGGATGTAAATTTCTGTTTGAAAAAGCTAGCCTTAGCTTTCCTAACTGCCTGGTTATATTGGTTCCTAACTTCCCTGAAAAGTTGCATATCGCGGGGGCTATTCGATGCTAATGCAGTACGCCACAGGATGTTTTTGTGCTGGTCAAGGGCAGTCAGGTCTGGAGTGAACCAAGGGCTATCTCTGTTCCTGGTTCTACATTTTTTGAATGGGGCATGCTTATTTAAGATGGTGAAGAAAGCACTTTTAAAGAATAACCAGGCATCCTCTACTGACGGAATGAGGTCAATATCCTTCCAGGATACCCGGGCCAGGTCGATTAGATAGGCCTGCTCGCTGAAGTGTTTTAGGGAGCGTTTGACWGTGATGAGGGGTGGTCGTTTGACCGCGGACCCATTACGGACGCAGGCAATGAGGCAGTGATCGCTGAGATACTGGTTGAAGACAGCAGAGGTGTATTTAGAGGACAGGTTGGTCAGGATGATATCTGTGAGGGTGCCCGAGTTTACGGATTTGGGGTTGTACCTGGTAGGTTCATTGATAATTTGTGTGAGATTGAGGGCATCTAGCTTAGATTGTAGGACGGCCCGGGGTGTTAAGCATGTCCTAGTTTAGGTCACCTAACAGTATAAACTCTGAAGATAAATGGGGGGCAATTAATTCACATATGGTGTCCAGGGCGCAGCTGGGGGCTGAGGGGGGTCTGTAACAAGCAGCAACAGTGAGAGACTTATTTCTGGAAAGGTGGATTGTTAAAAGTAGAAGCTCGAACTGTTTGGGCACAGACCTGGATAGCATGACAGAAATCTGCAGGCTGTCTCTGCAGTAGATTGCAACTCCACCCCCTTTGGCAGTTCTGTCTTGGCGGAAAATGTATACACATACATAAAGGCATTTTTCAGCTATGATTTTACCACTCAGAATCCAGAATGGATAGGACAATGGGGTCAGCACAGGATGTAATACACCCTTACAACAATCTACTTTTTGTTCTTCTTGACTTGTTATCTGGTAAACTGCTACTATGTGTCAAGAAAAGAGCCCCAGTTAGGGGTTAGTGTACTCCAGTAAAAAAGGGCTGGTTTAGATTAAAAACTATTGCCCTGTGTCCCCGTTCATAGGGGCATGAGAGACTMGTCASTGGTAGAATTGAGTTGGCACTTTATTGGCCCAAACACCCATAGACCCATAAGGTTGAGGTTACTCATGGACAGTAATTAGTAATACATTTTTTTTGCATTGATGCATTGTCTTCTAACTGTCCAAGAATAGGATCCAAAGTGTTAGGAAATATTTGTTCCCATAAATACAAAGGAGGATGTCTCTCCTCATACCTCTGGCACTTTAGTCAGACTGCCAGACTGTGCACCACAGAGCCAATCAGGAGAGAATACATACAGGTCAACGGTGCCAATTGAAAGTCAAGGGGTGTGTCTGTGCCTTTTGGATTACTCTCTCTTTACAGAGAACCCCTGTGGTTCATGTCTGAAAGTGACAGAGCCAGCAGCCAAGAGTTTTTCACAGTATGTCATAAAAAAGTATTACACTTATGAATGTATGTAAAATGCTAATATGTATTAGATCCAGTACAATGGAATAACTAAGACCTGAATTTGAATGCAGCGTGTTCCGATTCCTCCTCTTTCTGTCCAGCAGGGTCAACCAAAAACACTTAGCCTGATGGTTCATGCAGATACTGGGGAAGCAATATAGAAATGTATTGATCCCTTAAATGATTTTACTATTAAGTCACCCATATCACAACCCTCATACCTCTTCACAAAAATGTACCTAAATCAATTTTGGGAAAAGGATTTTACTCACAAAAGAATGTATTTTCCCAGTTCAAAATAGTTATTTGATGCATGGCCTATTTCTATCAGMAAAACAAACACTCAAGTGCAATATTGCATTTTGTATGTTGTCTGCATGTGGCTTGTTGTGAATGCACTCAAATATCAAGTCATTATCAGGTTATGTAAACTTCGTTCTAATTCTCAACRTAGAAGGATTTGTCTTAATGTACAGTATATGAAAGTGATGCTATAAAAAGGATTCTTTCACGTTATCAAGCTCACTGTGACTGACAAATCACTGCCTATTACTGTGATTAAAAAGAGCATATGAAACACTGTTTTTCATGAGGCCTACCTGTGCGCCCTCCTTTAAGCACCTCTGTTTGAACACCTCTCATGTCCTTGATCCATTCCACATACAGCCATTTGCGGWTCTTTTCAGTGTCCATGTGAAAGATAGGTCAACAAATGTTCCATCCTCGCAATATCTAAGTTTTTTTTAAACACCCTAGTAAAATGAAGGCCTGCAAAGCGTACAGATTTAAGTCTAATATCATGAGATGAAAGTAGAAAAACATCAGTGTGCAATATGAAGGAATGACATTCTGTGGACATTCAGAACCTTGTTTGAGGTCAGTAGGTCACATGACCAAGGAGCTATTGAAATTCTACATTTTGAAAAATTTGTGTAAAACCATGCAAGATAAAAATKGACAAACTAAAGGGKGTGCAGTGTGTAGGCCCACTGAGTGGACATTCTGAACCTTGTTTGAAGTCACCAGGTCACATTACCAAGGAGCTATTGAAATTCTACATTTTGAAAAATTTGTGTAAAACAATGTGAGATCAAAAAATTAAAAACAATAGACAAACTAAAGGGTGTGCAATATAGAAGGCTAGTCAGTGGACATACTGAACCTTGTTTTAAGTCACTAGGTCACACGACCTAGGAGCTATTGAAACTTTACATTTGGAAAAATGTATGTAAAATCTTGTGAGATGAAAATTGACAAACTAAAGGGTGTGCAATATAGGAGAGTATTCAGTGGACATTCTGGACCTTGAAGTATGTCACATGACCAAGTAGCTATTGAAATTTGAATGTAAAAAAAGTTTGTACTTTGTTCACGCTCCCTAACTAATTCAACTAGGAATACAAGACGTTGCTCACATTGCCACATGTTTATTAGCTTTGGAAAGCAAATGAATGTCTGAATCGTGAAAATAAGACCTGTGCAATGTTGTGCGCAATTTTTCCAACATCATGACACTTATTTGGAGTCTGTGGCTCAAGTGGTTTGAAAGCGCGAATATCCGTCGAATATCTTACTTGAAACTGTCTTTACCTCGGTCTAGACCTTTAACCTAGTYCCCCTAACAACCTAACTTAGCCAGCTAAATAACAATAGCAACAACATATTTSAATCCGTAACATATATTGTATAAATTGCAATTCGTAACATTTTCAAATTGGAATATCATACCAGGGGATGGACATCCAACTTAATACATGCCATACGAAACTTAAATCATACTAGATGGCGCGTCTGATTTACTTACAGAATAATACGAAATACTTCAAGACCAAGTTGGTGTGGAAGCGACTGCTTTCAATATACTTTGTATCCCTCATTTACTCTTTATTTGAGGTTACCTATACATTGTATAATATTTGTCTTAGGCTCTATGTCTCTAACTGAGCCTGTATGTCGAAATTGTCATGACAGAYTTGACACTGCAGTTTATGAAGTGATGAAGGGCGACACTTTTACCTGGCTGTCCTGTTCGACCACAAGAGCAAGGTGAATTCACTATCATTTTGAAAGCCAAACAATGTGATTACATAGCCTACTCACTCACCAATTTTCCTGCATCCAGTCGATAGCTCCTCGCTCGTCGAATTGCTGTTCGAAACCATATTCGGAAAGTGGTACTTGATGATATTGTCTCATTCATTTTCGATCTTGCTCTCTCTCTAACAGCTTTAACAGAACGAGTCTATGTAGAATTTATTATCTGGGATTTAAATCCCCAGTAGATGCAGAACTAATGTTTGTTAGATTGAGCCTTAGTAAAAGCGTCCTGCTCACACCTGATTTCATTTATGTAAAAATATAACCTTATTATATACGGGCGTGGACAATGATGGGAAACTGCCCTGCCCTCACTATAATTTATGTATCCTATTATTTATGATTCAGGTAACTTTGGAAGCTACACATTATTACTTTGAAACTGCGAAAATGCTGCGGCAGCCACAGCAAATTGTGCCTTGGACATAATTTTGCTAGATTCTAGGGAAGATCTGAATCGGTACAAAGGCTTTGACACAACAGGGCAAAATCATAACCTGGCAATCCCGCAGAATTGATGTCATAAATAGTGACGACAGTTGGTCATTGCGTCAACGGGCATAAGGTGCATAAAAATAATACTCCCAGGGGCTTGTAAAGACCTTAATTTATGTTCTACAGACTTACAAGAAGCAAACAGCATCACATGGGGAATTGCCCTTTATTCTGTTCCTACTATTTGCCTATTTCAATTAACATTTAAATGAAAAATATGTGTAAGTATGTGAACGTGTGAATTTCACATTTGTGAATTATAAAATCCATTGTGAAATAGATTTGACATTTTGTTCAGATGCAGGTGATGATGATGTCTTCAAACTGTGGGGAAAAGCTCAGAAGGGTTTCAATGAAATCAAACCCAGAGTCAACATATGACAGACCCTTCTTACTCTGAGCCACTTGAGAAAGTGAACTTGATTTTGGGCCTCTTTTTCTAGGGCTTTACCATGATAGGTAGATGCATAACATTTGACTGTCTTTTTACTGTATGGAAATGTATTGTTCTGCTTCATCAGTTGATATTGACTTCAATCTAATGTAGAATGTTYTGCTCTGTATGTTACCGTGAGCAACAGCTGGGGTATGTTGCAGCTACAGTGTTATCGTGTTTGGTCTGTGCGTTGTCTGGTTCTGACGTCTGTCTTTTTCACCAGTGTTTATCTATGACTATGTCCGAGTCTCCAAGGAGGCCAGAAGGAGATCTGATGCTCTAGCTGAAGAGGAAACAACCACTCCCAGTCAACTTGATCCAAATGTACCCTCTCTRATACCTTACTCCGTGTGGCGTTCACTTGCTTGAATATGTGATCCCTGGCTAAGTTAAGTGTAGGCTATACTGACTGCAGGGTCTTACATTCTGTTGTAACAATGGCCCACTTTAGAGCGGGAGAGCATCGCTTCATAGTTTCCTTTGAAAAATACATCATCCACGGCTAATGATTTGGAGGCGAATTTTCCCAAGGTTATGTTCTTTCTTTTGTAGACGTCACACAATTAGTTGTTTGTGAGATGCAATAACCGTAGTGAAAAATATATAATCTAGATGAGATATAAAATAAGCTGTGCATCTTTTAAACTGTCTATCTATTTTTCTGCTTGTTGTACAAGTATGTTTCACAAAAATGTTTGTTTTGTTCTGTAGAACGAATCTGAGTCAACTGTACAATTTGCAGACTCTACAAAGCCAAAGAGTGCTGTCAGCCTTAGAGAGTGGGAACCTCTGCCTAGTGAGTTACTGTAGATAGATCACACACTAATTTATTACTGAGCGATTCATGGAGTTTATCTTTAGGTTGAGGGTTTTTCAGTGTACAAAACCGTGATGTACTGACTACAATCACACCAAACATTAAAATCTATGTATAGCTTGTTTACAAGAATGCAGTACTCAGATGTACAACATGAGTTAAACAAGGTTCTCAGTCTGCATAGGTGGTTCATGGTGAAGATTTTGCTCTTAGCCTAGATTATTTATCATATCAGTTCATGGAAAGATACTAAATGTATYTTGTCTGTATTTTTCTCCAGAGTCTTAGCTGACTGATGTTTGCATCAACTACCACGTCTTTAACCCAGTGATATTTAATGGAAGGAACAGAAATCAAATCTCCAAATAAGATCACGTTGAGACTGCCACCTTTGAAGACTGCCACTTTCTGTCTCGTCACTAAGCCCCATACAATGACTGTTTAACAGTTTAATGCAACCCTCAGGTTTCAACCCTTTAGGATAGACCAGTGAGGAGACAATACTTCCAGGCATAATGTACATGATTTTAAAAAGCCCCAGGCATCGAAGCATCTTTCAAAGCCTGCTCTCTGTCATCCTTTTGTTTGACCCTCCTATTGAGACACTCATCCCTTTTGGCATAGCTTTTGAATGAGCTTTAGTTTATTACGGTGTCTGTGACTTTCCTATGATGATGCACTGCAGAACAACACAAATCAACGTTTATTGGTGAGTCCACAGTTCTGCACGTTCTCGCAGGTGCAGCGAGAATCTTATGTTTCTAGCTCCAACAATGCAGCAATATCTAGCRGAATCTACCTAGTTAAACATTGTCGTTTGCCTGGTTCTCTTTTATCAATAAACATTCTTCCAGAAGAGCATAGTTCTTGGAAAGGATTTACCTCATCAGCCTCAGGTTGTTGTCTCAGATAGAGAATGTCTCACATAGGAGGAAAACACAGACTACAGACAGAGGTAGGGATGGAAGTGAGAAAGGCTGACATCTTCTGGAGAAGACTATAAAGCTTTTGTCAGCCAAGGTATTTGACTGGTTCATCAAGAATCCTTATGTAGAAACAGTGGTGAGATTAGAAGGTATAGTGGGATAATGTACAGTTGTTGGATACATACAGCATTTAGAAAATCTGTTTTAGGAGAGAGGATGAAAAATAGTCCACATTTAAAGGCTGGAATGGACTCCCTACAATGGGATTTCTAGGCAACATGCCAAGCTGCTGGGCTTGTGGGCTGGATGAGAATCACCTCGGTGTGCAGCAGAACCCACCATATACATTACCACTGTTCAAACAGGGCTGATGTGTGGGTGGTTTGTTCAGGGAGACCTATACGTGGGTGGTTTCCCTCTCCAAGCACTAAACTTTTGACAGGCCACAGCAAACTACACACCAGTTCTTGCACAGATGGAAGGATAGAGAGAAAGGAGGGAGGCTTTGGACAGGACTTAGTAGGTTTTTATATGAGAGGGTGTATTTGGAAAACCATGAGTTATGAGTGGCATTGCACTTTTTCATACACTACATGACCAAAAGTATGTGGACACCTGTTAGCCGAACATCTCATTCCAAAATCATGGGCATTAATAAAGAGTTGGTCACCCCTTTGCTGCTATAACAGCCTCCACTCTTCTAGAAAGGCGTTCCACTAGATGTTGGAACATTGCTGCGGGACTTGCTTCCATTCAGCCACAAGAGCATTAGTGAGGTTTGGCACTGAAGTTGGGCGATTAGGCCTGGCTCGCTGTCGGCGTTCCAATTCATCCCAAATGTGTTCGATGGTGTTTGAAGTCAGGGCTCTTTGCATGCCAGCCAAGTTCTTCCACACCAATCTCAACAAACCAGTTCTGTATTAACCTCGCTTTGTGCTCAGGGGCATTGTCATGCTGAAACAGGAAAGGGGCTTCCCCAAACTGTTGCCACTAAGTTGGAATCACAGAATTGTCTACAAAGTCATTGTATGCTGTAGGGTTAAGATTTCCCTTCACTGGAACTAAGGGGTCTTGCCCAAATCATGAAAAACAGCCCCAGACCATTATTCCTCCTCCACCAAACTTTACAGTTGGCACTATGCATTCGGGCAGGTAGCATTCTCCTGGCATCCGCCAAACCCAGATTCGTCCGTCGGACTGCCAGATGGTGAAGCGTGCTTCATCACTCCAGAGAACGCGTTTCCACTGCTCCAGAGTCCAATGGCGGTGAGCTTTACACCACTCCAGCCAACTCTTGGTTTGTTCATGGTGATCTTAGGCTTGTGTGTGGCTGCTTGGCCATGGAAACCCATTTCATGAAGCTCCCGACGAACAGTTCTTATGCTGACATTGCATCATGAGGCAGTTTGTAAATTGGTAGTGAGTGTTGCAACCGAGGACAGGCGATTTTTACCCCCTACGTGCTTCAGCACTCTGCGGTCCCGCTCTGTGAGCTTGTGTGGCCTACCACTTCGCGGCTGAGCCGTTGTTGCTAATAGACGTTTCCACTTCACAATAACACCACTTAGAGTTGACCGGGGCAGCTGTAGCAGGGCAGAAATTTGAAAAATTGACTTGTTGGAAAGGTGGCATCCTATGACGGTGCCACRTTGAAGGTCACTGAGCTGTTCAGTAAGGCCATTCTACTGCCAATGTTTGTCTATGGAGATTGCATGGCTGTGTGCTCGATTTTACACACCTGTCAGCAACGGGTGTGGCTGAAATAGCCAAATCCACTCATTTGAAGGGGTGTCCACATACTTTTGTATATATAGTGTATCATGATTCACTGCTGTTTTCCTTCAGCTGAACTCAGAGGAACAACAACAAGCGTGTGGTAAGTGTGTAGTGATAAGTGAGTGAGGTTGTTTCCGCCCAGCCCCCTAGCTCACAAGCCTCTCTCATAGCATGTCCAAAACGTAATGCAGTGTCATCATAGCTTTGAACGAATGACAGGGAATTGCTTGAGGGATGCTTACATTACACTTGGGCTCTGCAATGTCTGGACTGCTATAGAGGGGATGAGATGGGTACAAAAATATGGTTAATTCGCTGAGCAATAGCTGTGAATATTAGCATGGGATTATTACTAGTATGTTGACAGAGTGGATGACTCATCCCAGGTAGCAGCCATGGCAACATGCTGCAGGTAAATCATGCTCTGTTGTATTTGTTTCTGTTCTATCTGTCAGTTGAACTGTTCTGATTTATTTCCTGTTTTGTGTGGTATGTGTGAACATGTGCCAATAGTTTTGTGTTTATTTTTCTGATGTGCCTGCTGCATAGGACCACATTCCTGAAGAATGTGGAATCTTAAACATGCCTCCTGTCCTCTATGATTACTGCTGTTTATCCTACCTTTTCTATTTCTGTGTCTAAACTCAACCAAGGTCTACATTTCCTGAGGAAAATGTAATTTCTGGAACCGTAGTTAGCTTGACAAAGGTAATACATTTCTAAATAAATTGTAACTGAGAGAGACAGAGTTGTGTGTATGTGCGTGTCGTCCTGCAGCTAGCTCTACATTGGACGCCACGCATTCATACACGGGCTGACTACCCCCCTGCGTGCCTTGTTATGGGGATTATACCCATGATCCCCATCACATTCTTTTGGCCTTCTTTAACGGATGTAGTATCTTCATTTGGTCCAGTCTCCCACAACAGGAAAATAATCCTGCAGTAATAGGAAATGTGGATTATAATTAATGGACATTTTTGTAGCGGCTGATACATTTTCCGTAAGGGAAAATAGTTTTTAAATTTTTTAAATCTATCAGCCTACGTTTTGGCGTGCTTTTTGGAGAAAATGCCCCACTTAGAGAGAAGAAGAGTTCATGTTAAATCCAACCATTTCAGGATAAGGATATTGGAACAATCCCTCTGGATTTCAACTATGACCCAGATGTTGGACAGTAATTTGCAAATAGCCTTTTTTATTATTTTATATAAATTATTGGGAAACCGCACGCTTATTGTAGCAAACAGTTGGCGCCAAATTGGGTAAAGAGATAGCAGCCTAATGTCCACATCATTTCCTATAATAGTTGACCTACTATATGCTATTTTTTAAATAAGGTATTACAGCCTTGGGTGCTATCTGGTCCGTCTGTTAGATTATACAGATTTCAAATCCGTTTGAAAGGTATTGTAATCTCTCCTTCAAGGAAGCGTAAATAGCATGCGCTCTGGGAGAGAAGAGCTCTAGCATGCTCGCATTAGGAGAAAGTGCGCGTGTGAGTGTTGCTCCTCGTCTGGAGTAAAGGTGGATCAGAGGAGCTGTCAGTTTCAGAACCATTTAGCAGTGAATGGAAAGCTCATTTTCAACCAAGGTTAAAACGTCAGCCTTCTCAGTGCGGAAACTGGTGATAAACGGCAGCCAACGTACACACGGCTACGCGTGTCTATCAGGATTCTGCAGCTTCTTATAACGTTAGCATTTGTAATGGCAGGGGTRAGTGACTATCTTCCTTCATGAACCGTGACAAGTTGCAGTGCTGCTTGTTATTGTAGGCTGGCAATGTTACTCTTCATTAATGAATGAAACGATATCTCCAGGAATTGTTCCAGCTATAGCCTATTGTTTTCTGTTTTAAGATAGCTTTTGTGTTGAATCATATCATTTCCATCTGCTTCAGTTCACCAAACATCACTTTACAGGTCTGTCGCAGAGCAGAGTGACCATCGGACAGGTACTAGTTGTTTGGGACAGATTTTCATGTCCAGAGCTCACCTGTAAACTATTTATATTACGGTATTCCCATTGCAKACCTATCTTGAAATATGACATACCTTTCCAGTGATCTGTTATTTGTTGCGCAAGTCTTAGGCAATACAGACTTGTGTTTGGTAATCAAACACCTGATCCCTACCCAAGTATTATTTCAATAAACGAATTCAACAACCATAGGGAATTACAAGACTGAACATAGCAATCTTCCTTAGTTTCAGATATGTCGACCAGATAGTCATTTACAATCATTCTTCCATGTCAAGCTGTTGCCTTTAACTAGTAGCCTATGTTGCGACCTGGTATCATTGCTGTCCACAAACCACAAAAAAATGGATCTGAATATATCAGCCTATTTAGTACCTATCTAATCGCTGTGTCTGACGAGCCTTTTGAAGTGCAGAGGCAGTTGGCCTATTCCCTTTCCTCCAGCCTATCAGATGACAGTGTTTCTATAAACAGCACTTCACTGACTGCAGTCCTTTCCCACTGGGCACACCACGTCATTTCAACGTGGATAATTGGGTCATATTTAGTTGATGTTGATCAGTGAGATTACAACCTATTTTTACCCACTCAAAAAGACCAAAAGTTAGTTGAATTTTCAATGTGTTATATCACTATGCTTTCAACCATCTTAAAGCACAACAAAGTTCAAATGGGAATACAATGTCAGATATTTTGTTTATTTATACAAAAGATGCATGTKTTATCACTGTGCTTCATTTAATAGCAGAACCAAATGACCTGGATTGCAGTTAAGATTACATTAAAAGTACATGGTGCAAGTGATCAATGCCGTTCAAGATTCTGCACAGATTATTACAGCAATTGCAGGTMTTGGAGATCTTCACAATGACCAYGCTTTATATGATTACATAAGAAGAAATGTATARTTACAGTAACCTCAATGTGGCCATGGATGTGTTACAGTTGAAGTCGGAAGTTTACATACACCTTAGCCAAATRCATTTAAACTCAGTTTTTCACAATTCCTGACATGTAATCCTAGTAAAAATTCCCTGTCTTAGGTCAGTTAGGATCACCACTTTATTTTAAGAATGTGAAATGTCAGAATAATAGTAGAGAGAATGATTTATTTMTTTCATCACATTCCCAGTGGGTCAGAAGTTTACATACACTCAATTAGTATTTGGTAKCATTGCCTTTCAATTTAACTTGRGTCAAACGTTTTGGGTAGCCTTCCACAAGCATCCCACAATAAGTTGGGTGAATTTTGGTCCATGACAGAGCTGGTGTAACTGAGTCAGGGCTGTAGGCCTCCTTGCTCACACGGGCTTTTTCAGTTCTGCCCACAAATGTTAGGTCAGGGCTTTGTGATGGCCACTCCAATACCTTGACTTTGTTGTCCTTAAGCCATTTTGCCACAACTTTGGAAGTATGCTTGGGGTTATTGCCCATTTGGAAGACCCATTTGCGACCAAGCTTTAACTTCCTGATTGATGTCTTGAGATGTTGCTTCAATATATCCACATAATTTTCYWTCCTCATGATGCMATCTATTTTGTGAAGTGCACCAGTCCCTCCTGCAGCAAAGCACTCCCACAACATGATGCTGCCACCCCCGTGCTTCACGGTTGGGATGGGGTTTTCTTCGGCTTGCAAGYCTCCCCCTTTTCCTCCAAACATAACGATGGTCATTATGGCCAAACAGTTCTATTTTTGTTTCATCAGACCAGAGGACATTTCTCAAAAAAGTACAGTCTTTGTCCCCATGTGCAGTTGCATGTGCAGTTGCAAACCGTAGTCTGGCTTTTTATTGGCGGTTTTGGAGCAGTGGCTTCTTCCTTGCTGAGCGGCCTTTCAGGTTATGTCGATATAGGACTCGTTTCACTGTGGATATAGATACTTTTTTACCTATTTCCTCCAGCATCTTCACAAGGTCCTTTGCTGTTGTTCTGGGATTGATTTGCACTTTTCTTACCAAAGTATGTTAATCTCTAGGAGACAGGACGCGTCTCCTTCCTGAGCGGTATGACGGCTGCGTGGTCCCATGGTGTTTTATACTTGCGTACTATTGTTTGTACAGATTAACGTGGTACCTTCAGGCRTTTGGAAATTGCTCCCAAGGATGAAACAGACTTGTGGAAGTCTACAATTTTTTTTCTGAAGTCTTGGCTGATTTCTTTTGATTTTCTCATGATGTCAAGCAAAGAGGCACTGAGTTTGAAGGTAGGCCTTGAAATACATCCACAGGTACACCTCCAATTGACTCAGAAGCTTCTAAAGCCATGACATAACTTTCTGGATTTTTCCAAGCTGTTTAAAGGCACAGTCTACTTAGTGTATGTAAACTTCTGACCCACTGGAATTGTGATACAGTGAATAATAAGTGAAATAATCTGTCTGTAAACAATTGTTGGAAAAATGACTTAGGACATCTACTTTGTGCATGACATAACCGACTTGCCAAAACTATAGTTTGTTAACAAGAAATTTGTGGAGGGGTTGAAAAACAAGTTTTAATGACTCCAACCTAAGTGTATGTAAAACTTCCGACTTCAACTGTACATACCTTTCTAAAATAGTCTTAGGCTATTTATTGTACAAAAGTCATATTGGTTTTGTTTGTGAACGCTATCAAATATCAACATTTGAAAGAGATTTATCTTCTGCTTGGATTGTTCCTTCTGTGCCACTGACTTAGTCTGGCTTGAATTCCAGTTTGTCTACAAATTATTAATTGGTATGTTGGATTCACTTCTCAACCAAAAATCGAAGTTAGACTAGGACTAAGTCAAATCAATCTTTWAATKTMMWKKAMATTWAGWTTGATTTGATTTAGTCCTACACAATTCAATATCACTAAAGATAATTACAATTTAAATCAACCAGAGCTTGAAACCCTAGGCCTATTGTATTGTCTATTTTTAGTTGATTTCAGGTTTGAATATAAACAATAGCTGTTGATGACTTTGCAAATCATATAAAGGCCTAAATAGCATCATTGATGATATATCGGTGATAAAGTATGGTCACATTTTATTTGCTATGTTAAACCCACCATATGGAATTACTTAGAAAGCAACAGGGAGTTTATTTCGTGTTGAGAGATCTCCACTTATAAAATCATTCTCACAATAGCACATTGGTAATAGTCAGTGACAGATATAATAGCTAAGCATGGCAGGGCTTGGTTAAAACMCTGGATCGGAGACCAAAGGTTAGCAGTAGTCGATAGACCAATTCTCCAGTATTAGGTGCTGCCCAGCCTATAGCTCTTTTTAAATTATTTATAATGTTGAATATCGGATGTTTTTAAAGGTACAAATTCAAAAAAAKATATACAAATGTTGAAATTTGTTTACCAGGATGATGATGACGACACATTTCCCCTTCAAAACAACAGTTGATTACTTTTTTCAAATCCAATGTATTTTCTACATAGATTCCACATTACGATGACAAATGACATTGAAACAACATTGGTTCAACCAGTTTGTGCCCAGTGGGTTGTCCCAGGTGCTACTCTGTCAGTAAGGCTGTTGCATGATACTTCTGGGTCTCTCTCACACACACTCTGTCCTTCCTACATCTTACCTCATCAATTCTACTCTCTTTCTGCTCTGACGCTGTCTCAAGCGTCAGAGCAGAAATGTCCCCAGGCTCCCCATGTCCCCAGGCTCCCCACTGCAGCCAGAGAATAGATTGTGCCAACAGAGGTAGTGCATTGCGCCATTCTCCAGCCAAGATTGATCTGACTGTGTAAGGCACTTGGTTAAGCATATGAGACATCGATGTGTCTGCCAGTGCATAAAGTGGGATTTCAGGGCCACAACTTTCTGATGTCCTATAGCTATGCGGGGGCATTCCCRCGGGGGCATTCCCTCAGTGATTATTTTTTTCAGAATCTGAGCTATGATGATAGGGCTTTTAAACTGTCCCCAGATAAAACCACAGCTGACTCTSCATGGTCAGTGGATGTGACTGTAATTAAGAGTAGGGCGTTCAACTATTGACTGCGGGTGATTACAATCTTGGTGAGTAAGGGGCTGATTTTTTTCCATACTGTACATTGACGTTATCTGCTTATGCTTAGCTGCTGTTGGGTAAAAATATTAAGATATGGYTACGTACAATTTGACTTTATGTTCAGTCTTGTGACATGAAATTGAATCTGTCTCAAGTGAATTAGTCTCAGCTGTTTATAGGCTCCATTGCTGCTCCTTTGTTTTGAAATCTGACATTGTGTTTGTGTCTGAGGAGACTCTGAAACCCCCTTAGCGTAAGCCCATTGAAGTCAAACCATTCACACATTAACTTCAGCGACGCCACAAGACCATTTACAGCAACCGCTTATTAAGACCCTGTATATAGCTTACTTACTTTCTCATGTTCTTCTTATTTCAATTTCTTTTGTGTTTTTGTTCTACCTTATGTTATTTTTATTACTACATTGATTACTGCATTATTGGGTTTAGAGCTTGCAAGAAAGGCATTTGACTGCACTTGTGCACGTGACATTAACTTGAAACTTAAAGATCACCATTTGTAAAGCTTGTTTTCCGAGCGCGTTGTCGGGGTAAGCTCTCTGTCTGGAAAGACAAATCCCGGGGAGGAAATTTCTTTCTTGTCTGGACGGATCGGACACCAGCCAGGAGGAGATTGACTGGGGAAGCTGTGGAAATTCACTCCTAACTGTAGCCAAACCACAGAAAATAGAGTGGGGTGGGGGGGGGCACAATACAGTGGGGTGCCATTTGTTAAGCTGTCACTTCCATGAGGCAGTGAGAAAATAACTTACATGGACTCTGCTCTGCTATTTATCTGTCATCAAACTTGATTGACAGAATTTATTACATACAATTTCCAAGTCCAGAACCTYCTAGTGAGGTACAGTAGGCATGCTACAGCTAGCCTGTAAGTGTTGATACCTAGAGAGAGTACTAGTAGGGTTATCAGAGGGATAGAGAAACTGACTGTCTGTCCAAGCGTGAGAGTGTAGGTGATGCCTCGAATTTGTTTATTCTTGTTTTTCCTCAGAGGTTCACAACTGTTAGCCCCTATGACTCAAATTAGCCAAATTAGTTTCTATCCTCTGAATAAGAGGGCCCCAGTCSCCTCTGACCTTGTTACCGCCCCAGCAACTATAAGCTGCATGGTCCTTCACCATCTGTTAGTGCTAAACAGACTACTTTACACAGCACTGGATCAAGGGATCTGATTGGTCGAGCACTCTTCCTAAAGGGAGGGACAAAGCACCATGAGTGGCAGGACGTGGAAGACGGAGCTCTATTGGACTTAGGCAGGTCTGGAGGAGGAGGGAGGCGTAAATCCAGTATGGATGAGCTGGCAAAGCGGACAGCCACTGTGAGTCTAGAGGTGGCAAAGAGGAGAAGGGGAGACGAGGAGAAAGGCAGATGAGGTGGAGAGAGAGGGAGGCAGCCCCAGACTGCTGCTGCCACTCGGGGGATAGCAGATGCTATGTGTACAGTGTGTGTCTGTAGGATGAACAAAAATGGGGGGGTAGGGAATCCTATTAGTCTGAGTACAGAAAAAGTAGGCCTAAGTACCCTGCTCATCAGGGTGTAAGTGTGTTCCATCGTGTGTGTTTTTAATATGAGCGAGTGTGAGAGAAAGAACGGAGGGGTGGGGGGTACATGTTGATCCTCAAGTGTTATGAGGTTGTAATCTACTCTGTGTGCCTTGTTCAAAATGTGGCCGTGCGATGTTAATATAAATGTCTTGGTCTCCTGGTTTTAGAAATACTTTGATATGTTAACGGTTTTCTAATTGACCAGAATTGACAAATGTATTTTTAAATTGTAAACTTGCTTTSTAGTCTGTGAAAAACTCAAAACACAGACATGATTTTTTTAGGTGTTCCTTTTTAGGAGTGAGTCATTTTTAAAAATGTTCTTCTTTCTGGTCATCAGGGGAGATTGATATGCRTGATAATTGGGGTTTGAATTGGATGAAAGGAAATGGACCGGACATTTTTTTTAAAGCAATAAAATGAAAATGTTAGTACCGTCTCCTGGCTGTAATAATGTCCAGCAGTCTGGTTGTTGTCCTCTGGATTTATTCCACTTCATACGGGCCCAACTAACTTAACTATGTCTGACTCCTGCCAGACGTATCCAATAACGTAAGCACGGGCCCTGGCCCCTGTCTCAAGTACAGTGAGTTAACCTTGTTGTGTAATTTGATGAAGAAATAACCACACTACAGATTTAGTAGTGTAAGTAGCATTCATTTTTACATGCATAGGAACAACAAAACGTCTTGGGCCAGCCAGACAGAAGTTATTTGGRCTTAACTTTTTCAGGTTGGTGGGCATATGACCCAGTGGTTCTATTAAACAAATAGGTGTACATTTCAGGTTGTTGTCAGTTACCTTTGCATTCACAGATAGTTTTAACTTGCAATTTGTCCTGTGACTCGACTCTTCATCGCCTCTCTATGTGTTCTGTAGTTAACACAAAACCTTACTCACCTTGATTGACCAGTGTGTAGGGATAGCTGTGGTGACCAACTGTATGTATTGTGTTCTCAAACAGCAATGTTGTACATGGCTCAAAGTGAAACTGCAAAGGGAGGCTCAGGAACCTCAACGGCACAAAATATGAGGATAAATGGTGCTGGGTATTATGATTAGCAAGACAGTCAAATAACTGCAATCAATTCAACAGGTTCACAATTATCACAGACACCTCAGAATAMSTCTGAGCATGTGTTTGTGTCAATGTGCATCTATCTGTGTACAAAAAAAATGTGTACACTTGCAGCTAACTTCCTGCAATTTTACACATTTAGCCATGTGGCAAAACAAAAAATGTGAAGTTTTATAGCTAATCTGATGTTATTCTACACATTTTGCCACAAGGCTGAAAAAATGTTGCTGTTTTARAGAACATTTCCTGTAATTCTACACATTTTGCATGGGGCAGAGAGGAAAATGCAGTTTTATAGCTCCTCTCATGCTATTCTACACATTCTGCCATGAGGCTGAGAGAATGTAGCATTTTTAAAAGCTAATTCAAGCTAAAAAATAGGTGTGTTGACTGTGATAAAGGCACAGAAAAAAAGATGTTGTATTGTCACACACCAGATAGGTGCAGTGAAATGTGTTTTACACCGTCAGCCATAGTAGTATGAGATGTCTTGTTTGCTAAATGAACAAATGAAACAAATGAACAAACTCTCCCAGGAAAGTCATGGCACAACCCTGCTTCTTCCCTGGGATCTCAGATAGTTATCACCTGCTGTGTGTGTGTGTTGTGTGTGCATGCATGTGTGTTTAGGGTCTGAGATGATTTGGATCATTGGCGCTAATTCCCAAAGGCTAKTTCAAGGCCTACATAAAGATGGGAGATACACTTTTAGTTCTTGCTGAAATGGGAGACGATTGTTTGTTGATTTCCAGACAAAAAAGCATGATTTTTTCAAACTAAATGAGACATATTCATTACTTTGCCTTAGTTACCTTTGTCTGCCCTTGGTAACTACTGTCTTACTGGTATAGTGTCAATGAAGCAAAGTAGGAGAGAGACTTTTTCAGGAACAGCAGTGGGAGAGGTAAAAGGATATTTCTCTCTACCTGCTACACTGATCACTGGTGTCTGAGTGTCTGTACATGTGGTGTGTGAGGATCAGACTGACAACTAGGGCCAGGACGATACCAATATTGCGATACATAGTATCGTGGCAAGGAARCAAAACACRAAGCGGATTTAACTTCTTTAGATAAACAGCCCTAATGTTGGAAACAAACATCATTATGTTGTCATCCACAGTCACATTTATTTCTTTTCCAAACAATAGCGTGCAATATTTTACATACAGCAGGTTTTTAAAGGACCAAAGAGTTTGGTCTGCCAAACATTGCGTCTGGTAGGAACTAATATTAGAGCAGTGTGCTAGCAGTGGCAACGGTTGGGGTCTTCCTGCTCCTCATGATTTGTAGGGTAATGACTGTCCTGCCGTGACTGAGGTAGAGACAACAGAGTGAACAAGTTCCTCAGAAGGTGGGCTCATGACCTCTGATACAGTGCATAAAGGAAAATATTGAGAGGCTTGACCCTGTTAGAGCCACTTTAGAATTTCCCCAAATATCATATCAATTTCGATATCAGAATTAGTTGCTTCTCTCTGGTATCTGTGTACTCAAACAAACTGAGGGAATTTTACACTTGCTATTCTAGATTGAGGACGTGGTAAGTGTGAACTTGACTGACTACTGATTTGGATTGATAACAAAACACTTGGAATGTTTTATGTAAAAGTAGTAACTTGTCTGCCTGCTGTTCTCGCTTGTTTTGCTTCATTCTGAGCCTTAAAGTTCAAGGATCCTTCACCTGTGAAGGTAGAGCTCTGTTGGATTAATCAAAGCTAACAGGCCTGTGGCCAACAAGCAATCAGACACATTAGTGGAGTCTATCACAGATACAACCATCCAAGCAAGACCTGTACTGTATCATAACCAACCGTTTACCGTCATCACTTATGATACTATTACTATTTCTGGCTATGTCCATACCCACATAAAAAATACGATAGTACTTACTATAGAATTCTGTAGTATACTGTAGAATACTATATACTACACACTGTAGTATACCATCACGTTGACCTTCAAGCTGACTTGTCTAGTTAAATAAAGGTTAAATGTTTTTTTTTTTTAAATACCTCAATCATGTGTAGTACTTACTATAGAATGTTATAGTCTACTGTAAAATACTACAAAAACAAAGTAAATACCACAGTAATGTTAGCRAAAACACTACAGTTTGCAAAACACTACAGTAATTACTATAGTGTTTAATTAGCATATACTGTACCCTGCCCTTTCCTGTCCCCAAATCACAATTTGTGCCACCCATTAGTCAGAAACCTACATGGCAAGTATAGACCATATATTTGGTATTTTATTAAGCTCCCCATTAGCTGTTGCGAAAGCAGCAGCTACTCTTCCTGGGGTCCACACAACATGAAACATGACATAATACAGAACGTTAATAGGGAAGGACAGAACTACATCAATTTAAGAAAGGCCTACATATGAATACATACACACCAACTATTTTTTTTGTTTAAATAGGGGAGAGGCTTTGTGCCTTTAAGTTTTGCTTTATCTGTTTTTTTTAAACCAGGTTTGCTGTYCATTTGAGCAATATGAGATGGAAGGGAGTTCCATGCAATAATGGCTCTAAATAATACTGTATGCTTTCTTGAATTTGTTCTTGTTTGAATTTGTTCTTGATTTGGGGACTGTGAAAAGACCCCTGGTGGCATGTCTGGTGGGGTAAGTATGTGTGTCAGAGCTGTGTGTAAATTGACTATGCAAACAATTTGGAATTTTCTTATTTCTTATTTCTTATAAAAATAAGTGATGCAGTCAGTCTCCGCTCAACTCTTAGCCAAGAGAGACTGGCATGCATAGTATTTATATCAGCCCTCTGATGACAATAAATAGCAAGACGTGCTGCTCTGTTCTGGGCCAGCTGCAGCTTAACTTGGCCTTTCCTTGCCCCACTTGACCACACGACTGAACAATAATCAAGATAAGACAAAACTAGAGCCTGCAGGACATGTTTTTTGGAGTATGGGCTGTATATTGTCTTCCCTACAAGTTATAAAAAAAAATAAAAAAAGAGCTGAAGCTCTGAACTGTTGATTCAGACCTCAGTCCTACCTACCTACAGATTATGGAAAATTTGCTCTGAGTATTTTGTCCAGTAGATTAATACTTTAATACTTTCTTTAATACTACAATACAGTCCCATAGTATACTATAGTATTTTGTTTTRTGAGTAGGCCTAAATGTATAGGTTTTACATTTCAGATGCACAAGTTCACAACCTTGAACCTCGGTCAGAATGACTGGGAGTAAAGCTATTATCGATATCTGTTTCGCTTACRGTCACCCGCCCAGGGGGTCAGGGGAACGCATCCCTAGACTGTGGTGTCATGGCGTGACTGGTAGACAATGGTATGACAGTATCACCTCAGGTTACAAAGATGGATTCTGAATTCAGTAACAGTCTTTGATATCATTTTGTGTAAATTTGATTTATTGTCTTTTTTTAAATAACATGTTCCTAATATGTCCTTCTCTCTTTCTCTTTGACAGTGAAAAGAAGATGAGCAGAGCAGCATGGCGAAGAGACCTGCCAATCATCCTCCAGCTTACTGACCCTCACCAAATGGACCCATTTTTTGTTTCATTTTGTGTTAGAAAGGAAGCTTAGGAGACAAACAACAAGAAAGAGACAGAGGCCTGTACTGAGGCCAGTGTGGGGACCATGTCTCAGTCTGGCAAGATCTTGCACCTGTATGTGGAGGTGAGGTCTGTCCCGGAGGAGGAGGAAGGGAAGGAGTTGGGGGGTGGTGTGGAGGGGATTCACCCACTAGTGCTCCAAGAGCCGGACATCCTACCTCAGTCCCAGCGCACCCCCAGCCACTCCACCTGTACCTGCACCTCCACCCCCAGCCTAACCTCCATGTCCCCAGGAGTGGTGCATAATGTTGGAGGCAGCAGTCTCAGCCTCACCCCCTCCAAGTCCTCCTCTAGACACTCTGTCAGTTTCCAGCTGGACCTACCGGACAACTCAGGACCGCCCATCCACCATAGGCAGAGTCTGCCTTACGAGGGGACTGGTCAACTGCTCTCCACTCTCCAGCCTGCACCCAACGGGCCGCAGCATGGAACTCTGGTGCGCACCCGCTCCTCAGACATTGAGCACTACCACGGGAGGGTGCCCCTATCCCCTGCCTCCTCTGGGATAATAACTGCCCCCTCCACTCCAACCAGTGGGTGCAGGTTCTATGATAGCTCTGGTGTGGGGGATGAGGGCAAGCGCTCTGTGGTCAGCTTTAGCTACATAGAGAAAGCCAGCATTAAGTCTGTGGACAGCCCCTGCAGTGCTTTGTGCCAAAGTATACCTGAGAACCCCTTCAGTAGAGGAATGGAGGAGAGGTATCTGCCTGCCCACCTCAGGAAGAGGCTTAGTGACCCTGTGTGGTCGGACAGCTGGCAGCCCTCCGGTAGCTCCAGTCCCAAACTGTCCCCCAAGGGCTCCCCCTGTCTCCGCAGGGCCACTCTGGACACTGTAGCCAGAGAAGCCACCTACAGGGCCATGGAGGAATTTGGCTCCCCGAAACTGAGGCGCAGACTGGCAGCCTACAGCCCAGACCAGAGCCCCAGCTTTCCCCGGCACTACCAGCAGCAGCTCCGCTGCAAGTCCTGGGTTGGGTCCCCAGTCCTGCCTCAGGGTACCAAAACACTGCCCGTCAATCCACACCTCATAGACCCAGACAGGAACCGCGGTTTAAATGGCCTCACCAGAAGCCCAGCTTCTGACCAGCTCTTCGTTCAAGCCAGGCAGTCCTACTACAAATACACCATGTCCCCCTCCAGTGTTCGCCACCACTATGGTGTCCATAACCACAGGCCAGGCCTGGGGGACGAGAGCCCCAGCTTGTCCTCCAAGTTCCGCCCGCCTTTACCTACAGGGAGGCCCACTGCAATCCAGCATGACATACCAGCAAGCATGTCTACCAGCACCTCAGCCTCTTGCAACCAGAGGACTAGCAGCCAAACCAGCAGCCACACTCCTAGCGATAGCCACTGCTTACGCAACAAGGTCAACTCCAAACCGTCAGATCAGTCAAATGGCAGCAAGCTGGGAGAGGGATTGAACCAGACCAGTGGCAGGAGAAGTATCTCCCAGGCCTCTAGCCCTGACATGGCCCGTAAGCTGGCAGAGGAGGTTACCAAGCTTCCCACCATCCTCATGGACAGGAGGACTCCCTCCCCCACCCCGTTCCAGGCTGACTCGGCTAAGTCAGAGAGCCCCAGGCCTGGCTACCTCTCTAGGAAGTCTCAACCCTATACCACCCTCCAGGGCACGGGTTCTCCAGCGCAGCCCCACCCTGAAGCTAACAGTAACACCCACCTCCAGGACCACAGGTGGACAGACAAGGAGTCTCCTAGTGTTGGATGCCACTCCAGAGAGTCCAGACCAGGCCAAGGCTCGGGGCAAGCCTCCCCCCTCCTACAGCAGAAAGGCATCTCCTCCCCTACTATGCCAGCTATGCTGCACCCAGTGGTGGCGTCCCACACTCCTATCATAGACCCTCGGCTGCAGAGAGCTGAGCTGGTGGCGAAAGACAGCCCCACCCTGCACCGCCACCAACCCCCACAGTACATGGGAGACCGGGGCTCCCCTGGCCTGTATAGGAGACAGTACGACACCCTCTTTGACAGAGGTGGTCCAAGGGACAGCCCGGAGAGCAGCAGGCGCCTGGTTATAGGCCTTGACATGGAGCCACCAGACAGCTGGACCTCCAGGATGCAGCAGTGGAGGGAGAACGTGTCCGTCACGGACCAAGACGAGTCCAATAGGGAGGATCCGACTGCTGATGGTGATGGATTGTGTGTGTTGACCAAGGAAGAGCTGATGCAACAGGGGAGGGATGAAGCAGCTGTGTTGGGGGATAAACATGGGGTAAACAGGGGGGAGACCCAGGACCATAGCGGATTGCTGGGKTCTTCCCAAAGCTCCAGTGGAGTGACAGGCAGTCTGGAGGAAAACAGTCAGCCAGAGAGGGACTGTCTCTCTCCAGAGACATCCAGCCAGTCCAGCCAGAAGAGCAATGACACAGAAGACACTGCTTCTGGGATGCAGGTGGGTGAGCGAGAGATTGTGTGTGTAAGAAAGACTGTTTAGAAGTGTACATTGTACTTTATCACCTACTCAACCATTCTCCCTGTCTTTCATCTGTTGTAGTCGGACAGCCACTCCTCTGTGCTGGGCCCGTCCTTGCACTCCCAGAGGATTGCCCATGCCAAATGGGAGTTCCTGTTCGGACAGCCCACAGAGGACTGCCACGATTCTAAAGGTGGGCGGTCCTGTCCTGAAAGAGCTCTAATCACTGTCTTACTCCTCCTCCTCCAGCCCCTTCTCGTGAACAAGCAGCTAGCTTCACAATATTCCTGTAATCCAATTAGCTTTGGCTAGATTTGGCTATAGAGCCATCATGGCCTGGCATTAGCGCTGTCCTTTTTAAACTCTGACTGACTCGCTTCCTTCTCTTGCAACACAAACACTTTCTTTGTTTACCCAAAAGGTTACAGCACTTTATTGATAGTTTAGAGCAGGGGTAGGCAAATCAATTTAGCCAGGGGCTGTTTTGGTCAGAGGGCTGGAACATAATTCTAATAATTTGTACACTGCAAATTGACCACAACTAAAACCAAAAAGAGATTGTATTTGAAAATACGATCATTTCATACCTGGATTATATTGAGACACGGTCACATATAATAAATAAAAAAAATTGTGGTAATACTTGGGAACTGATTTCCTAAATTAAACTTGACCAAAAATTTAAATCATTAAAACATTTAAATATTTTACTAAACTTTGGGGGGCCACAAATGATCACTCGCTGGATGGTTTTAGCCCCTCAGGCTGCCTGTTGCCGACCCCTGGTTCAGAGTCTACACGTCTCCGCTTCACACGTCTTTCATTTAATGTGTACTTTCCTGTTAATTCAATTTAGACCTTAGAGAATCTATCCCCTTGTGTTTGATTTACATTTTCTTTATCCTTCTCTTCATCTTTATCACTCATCTGCTACCATTCACTATTGAATTACAGTACTCATCACAGACCGTGTGTTATAGGCCCCAAAACGGTGAATGTCTTCACAATAAACTGTACCGTTATAATAACAATCTATATTGTGCAGTCCACATTGTGCAGTCCACATTGTTCTAGATTCATTGCTTCAATATGGAAATACATTGCTACATACATTTTATTACATTTCCATGGTCTTTAGAACAGGTAATTTTACTTAGTGCAACCAAAATATTGTGGGCTCTATTTTAACAAACCTAACGCAATGGTAAATCTTAGCGCTAGCGGTAGCATTATAGTTTTGGGGGTGTCAGAAATATTTGAGCTATTTTCAAAACTGGAATTATGGGCGCAGTAACTGGCAGTGGCGCGAAAGGGCTGTGTTTTGATGAATAAACAAGTTATGGGTGTGTCAAGGCTTGGCCCTTCATTAGCCAATCAGAATGTGCTCCATGGCTAAATATGTGATTGCTTCAAGTTGTATATTTTTGGTCTTTTATGTATTGCGTTGTCATCTACTCCATTATAACCTAGTTCATTAAAAAGCCTGCACCATATTTGCTAAATATGTTGAACATGTTTGCAGTCCACATTGTTCTAGATTCATTGCTTCAATATGGAAATACATTGCTAAACATAGGCTATAGCATTAATACTRATATAGGGGCTAGGCCTACTGTAAAATGCAGTCTGGACATGCCAAGCATAGTCAATAATCAAGATTGAATTCACTAGGCTATTGATAAGGCCTAAAAAGACACTGTATAATTATAAAAACATTATATAAAAACAAAGCAACAATTTTGTTTTAAATAGACAATGTCTAAATGCAGTTAGTCACCATAATTGCTCCCCTTGGGCGTATAATACAGAGAAGGCAACCTATGGAGAGTTTTAYGCACATCCAAACTTTTCACAGGAGCTTGATAAAGACCCAATATAAAGAGAAAGGATGCATGTCCTYTCACCGTTATACAGCTCGCAAATGTCATGTTTTATAAACTTCATGGAACCATCTGACAGATCATATTTGCASTTCTCCAGAAATGGCAGACGCAATCACATTACTTTCGAGCCATGTACGTTCTCACCATRAACCCATAGACGGTCAATCTTTCGACYWARKTTKKTTTTTWAWYMAAMKRAAMKRAAAAMMAAMSRMMWTTTWMYTKRAAAAAAAAWKRAAWKSMRGSMWKKKRAWYMWKRAAAARGGSMAAARCCTCATATTTCAAAGCACTCTCAGTAGACCATTTAAAATCTCTTTATTCATGGGCTACTTTTGGCTAATGGCCAGGATTAAAAGATGCACCTATGCGATACTGCTAAACCAGCCTTGATTAAGGGGAGGGTAGGCTATGCTTGGTTTTTAATCAAAATGGGGGGAAACCATACGGTTTCGAAATACAAGATTCACTGGCACAAAAGGCATATCTCTCCTTCCATGGGTACTGTGCATCAAGGCTGGATAGGCTGCTCTTCCCCTCTCCAAATCCAAGCCGTTATCAGCTGCGTTACCGCTAAGATCTGCTTTTTGTGGGTCTTAACTTCCCATTAGTGCTGCATGAAAKTSTCACTTTTGCGCCTGTTCTTAAGGACACACCTCAAATATTGCCACCCCTCCCACGTCAGCGCAAGTGAGCTGATGTTAAACAGGTAAATTGATGAACCTGGCGTTATGGCTGGAAAATGCCATTGCGCCAGTTTTTCCATGACAAAATTGCAAACTAACATTCATAGAGTAGTCAGTCCTCTCAATACACTGTACCATCATAATGGAATACAATCTMTAAATTTACTTCTGGTCTTTAGAACAATACATGTTTGATTATTTGTGGTTTTTAGAACATGCCATTYGACTAAGTGCAAGATATCTTGGTAAACAATATTCATACTCACTTTTACGTCCTGTCTTTTTCGATATCCTAGACTCTACAGCCCCTCCTAGGGGCACCTCCAGCGAGTCTCCCAAGCCTACCCCTCCCTCCTCCCTGCCCCTGAAGCCCACAAATCACTGGAGGGGGCTGGACGATGAGGGACAGAGTTTATCCTATCACAACGTCCAGCAGGTGGAGGTGGAGCTGRTGACTCCACCCTTAGTCGCTGTGGTTGGCATCTCACCCAAGACGGGCATCATCCGGAAAACCATCAAGTACTCTGAGACGGACTTAGATGCGGTGCCTCTGAAATGCTATAGGGAAACAGATCTGGATGAGGTAATGTTAGCTGAGGCTGAGGCCCAGGCAGAGAGAGAGAGAGAACAGGAGGAGGTGGAAGTGGACTCTGCCTTTGGGAGTAATCGCAGCGTGCTGGGCACCTCGGCCTCCAGCGCCAGTACCATAGTCCACACTGACGGAGAGGTGGAGGAGCTGGAGGAGSAGGTGGTGAGCTGGGCCAGTGTGAGGATGCAGGGGGATAAGAAGAGACAACATGCCACCCATGAGGATAATCAGACATGCAGTCTGCTGATGAAGGGGTGAGGCATTCACTGTTCAAACACACCATACCTTGAACGCAAATATAGAGATGAGTTTAACACCTCATACCTACAGTACCTGTACCTACCTCAAATCTAAACAAAAATGTCTTAATTGAAACAATGTACAGATCTGTTGAACTTGTAGAAAAAAAAATGTCAAGGAGTATCCCATGTTTTTTCCCCCCTGTAGTCGTCCTTTGGACTACATATCGGATTCCCATTCAGCACTCAAGTCCCCCATCTCATTGACCAGTYCTCGCAGGATCTCTGCGGATGGCCTGGACTCCTTCAGCCACCACTTTGAGAGCATTGTGGAGTCTCACCGGGCTAAGGGCACCTCCTACAGCAGCCTGGACAGCGTTGACCTTTTGACCTCCAGCGGCCCGCCCGTTTTCACCTTTGACCTTCCCACCCTCACCCCTGAGATCCAGAGYCAGATTTGTGAGAGTGCGCGTCACATCACGGAGCTGAGTTTTGCCCAACTGGCCCATCCAGAKCCTCCCAGGGTGTCTGTCCCTGTCCGGTCTGAGAACACCCTGGCCCCCACAGGAGACGGGCTCAGCAGCTACTCTGAGGATTCTACTTCAGGAGGGAAGTCCCGGTTGGAGAAAGACTCAATGAAAACTAAGTCTAACTTAGACTTTCCTCTCATTAGGTGAGTRACAGACAAACAGTGCAACTGAAAGCATGGACATCAAGGTATACTTAATTTAGACCGTTTTGTATCAGCAACTTTGCTGTGTCCRTGCAGGAGAAAGTGGTAACATGCACGCGCAAAGTCACAATCCCTTCACCAACCTCTACAGGATTGTTTAGCTGTGATATCTCTAGTGCATTTGTGTGTTTGGTGGTGGCAACACCTACAGTGAGCTCCATTTTAGTTTTTTGGCTCTGAACTCCAGGCCTTTGGATTTGAAGTGATACAATGACAATGACTGGCAGCTTTAATTTGAGGGTATTTTCATCCATATCAGCTGAACCGTTTAGAAATGACAGCACTTTTTGTACATAGTCCCCCCCCATCAAGTATATTGTACAAATTCACTTATGTGTAGTAAAAACTTTAGTATTTGGTTCCATATTCATAATGSSMAATGACTACATCAAGCATGTGACTCTACAAATGTGTTGGATGCATTTGCTGTTTGTTTTGGTTGTTTTTCAGATTATTTTGTGCCCAATAGAAATRAATGATAAGTAATGTATTCTGTCAATTTGTAGTMATTTTTCTTGTAAATAAGAATAGAATATGTTTCTAAACACTTCTAAATTAATGTGGATGCTACCATGATTATGRATAATCCTGGATGAATCGTGAATTATGATGACTGAGAAAGTTACAGAYGCACAAATATCATACCTCCAAAGAAACGCTAACCTCTCTCTGTTATTGTAATGGTGAGAGTTTAGCATGTCTTGGGGGTATGATATTTCCCATTCATTTCTATTGGGCACAAAATAATCTGAAAYACAGATAGCAAAATGCATCCAGCAAATTTGTAGCGTCAAAAGCTTGATTTTTCTAAATGGTTCACCCGATCTGGATGAAAATACCCTCAAATTAAAGATGACAGTCTGCACTTTAACCTCAGTCATTTCAAATCCAAAGTGCTGGAGTACAGAGCCAAAACAACATCAAAATTGGCACTGTCCCAATACTTTTGGAGCTCACTGTATTTTGCTATATGAAGATCCTATTATAAGATGTAGTATCCTATTATGCTGTTTCATAATGGTAAACCGCTTAATGCTGCTTCGGTTATACATCTCTTTACTGCTCCTAGATGACCTACAAAAGGACTGTCACTAAAATCTCATGCCATGTGTTGTCCCTTAAATGGTTGTTCCCAATTATTTTGATTGCATTTGGAGTGTAGAGCCTATAATCTAARCATGTGTGACATATGTTTGGTCTGGCATTTCCATTATTGACAGATAGTCTGTTTAGTATATAGCTGTTTTGATCAGCATCTGGCTGACCTGACCGAACGAACCATGTAGAGACGCTCCAGACTCGCCAAAGCTCAGAAGGCCTAATGCTTCCCACAATCTGTCTTTAACTGTGCCATGCATTTCACCATCACATTTACCTCAGGGGAGTCTGCGCTGAGCTCTTCTGAGTGGGTCATGAGTCCTAGGTGTCTCAATTCTCAAGAGTTCCAATTCCTATTATATTAGGACATATCTCCTAAATATGTGTTTGAAAGGAGCCTCTGGGTACTCACTACTCCGAATCTAGATGGCAGCAGGTAGCCTAGCGGTTAAGAACATTGGGCCAGTAACCAAAAGGTCGCTGTTTCGAATCCCTGAGTCGACTAGGTGAAAAATCTGTCTGTGCCCTTGAGAAAGGCAGTTAACCCTAATTGCTTCTGTAAGTCACTCTGGATAGGAGTGTCTGCTAAATKATGAAACTGTAGTACTTTATATGCCTGTGGAACTCATCCGCAGAGATTTAGTTGTWCCACTAGATGRGGCCAGAGAGCCATTGTTTCTTTTCATGAATATTGATCCAGAAAGTATATATTACCAGTACAGCACTGTCTGTTACATGGTATTGGATTGAGTGTGTTGTGGTATGATGTCCAATGATTTGGGCTCAGTGGTATGATACCACTGGTTAAGGTTTGAACACACCAACTCATTCAATGGTTTTCCTTTATTTTTTACTATTTTCTACATTGAAGAATAATAGTGAAGACATTAAAACTATGAAATAACACATATGGAATCATGTAGTAACCAAAAAAGTGTTAAACAAATCAAAACATATTTGAGATTCTTCAAATAGCCACCATTTGCCTTGATGACAGCKTTTCACACTCTTGGCATTCTCTCAACCAGCTTCATGAAGTCGTCACCTGGAATGCATTTCAATTAACAGCTGTGCCTTCTTAAAAGTTAATTTGTGGAATTTCTTTCCTTCTTAATSTGTTTCAGCCAATCAGTTGTGTTGTGACAAAGTAGGGGTGGTATACAGAAGATAGCYCTATTTGATAAAAGACCCAAGTCCATATTATAGCAAGAACAGCTCAAATAAGCAAAGYGAAATGACAGTCCATCATYACTTTAAGACATGAAGGTCAGTCAATACGGAACATTTCAAGAACTTTGAAAGTTTAAGTGCAGTCACATAAACCATCAAGCGCTGTGATGAAACTGKCTCTCATGAGGACCGCCACAGGAATGGAAGACCCTGAGTTACCGATGCTGCAGAGGATAAGTTCATTAGAGTTACCAGCCTCAGAAATTGCAGCCCAAATAAATGCTTCACAGAGTTAAAGTAACAGACACATCTCAACATCAACTGTTCAGAGGAGATTGTGTGAATCAGGCCTTCATGGTTGAATTGCTGCAAAGAAACCACTACTAAAGGACACCAATAATAAGAAGAGACTTGCTTGGGCCAAGAAACACGAGCAATGGACATTAGACCGGTCCTTTTGGTCTCTTGGAGATTTTTGGTTCCAACCGCTGTCTTTGTGAGATGCGGTGTGGGTGAACGGATGATCTCCACATGTGTATTTCCCACCGTGAAGCATGGAGGAGGAGGTGTTATGGTGTGGGGGTGCTTTGCTGGTGACACTGTCTGTGATTTATTTAGAATTCAAGGCACACTCAACCAGCATGGCTACCACAGCATTCTGCAGYGATACGCCATCCCATCTGGTTTTGTCTTAGTGGGACTATCATTTGTTTTTCAACAGGAAAATATCCTAACACACCTCCAGGCTGTGATGAGAGGATGGGGGGGGGATGAGTTGGACAGCAGAGTGAAGGAAAARCAGCCAACAAGTGCTCAGCATATGTGGAAAATCCTTCAAGACTGTTGGAAAAGCATTCCAAGTGAAGCTGGTTGAGAGAATGWCAAGCGTGTGCAAAGCTGTCATCAAGGCAAAGGGTGGCTATTTGAAGAATCGCAAATGTAACATATATTTTGATTTAACACTTTTTTRGTTACTACATGATTTCATATGTTATTTCATAGTTTTTATGTCTTCATTATTATTCTACAATGTAGTTGCTAATAAGCAAGTTGGTGTTATTTTCATTGCTAGAATGGAATGGAAGAATGGAATTATTTTAACTTCGTTTACAGGACAAATTATATTAATAGGGTCCTGAGAATCTGAGTATTTAAAAAAAAATATATATATTTCACCTTTATTTAACCAGGTAGGCTAGTTGAGAACAAGTTCTCATTTGCAACTGTGACCTGGCCAAGATAAAGCATAGCAATTTGACACATACAACAACACAGAGTTACACATGGAATAAACAAAACATACAGTAGAAAAATAAGTCTATATACAATATGAGCAAATGAGGTGAGGTAAAGGTAAAAAAAGGCCATGGTGGGGAGGTAAATACAATATAGCAAGTAAAACACTGGAATGGTAGATTTGCAGTGGAAGAATGTGCAATGTTAATTTATGTATAAGTGTACATTATATAAAACATGTGTTTCCATATGTGTAGGCTTACTCATATCCAGTGTATTTTCCCATCTMTTCAGTGAGTGAGCGTTTCCATGTGTGTTTAGTTTCACTGAAAGTCAGTCCAACCCCKTCTGCCATGCCACCTGGCTCCTTGGTTGCACCGCCTTTCATGTAAGGCAGCCAATCAGATMTGTAGCTCAGCCAGCCATACTGGGTAACCATGGCAACCRCAGATTAACTTCCTGGACCATGTGATTTCATGGTTTTAAAATAGAAAAGAGCCAGTTGAGTGTGAGGTCGAGCACTCTTTTTGGACTATTAAGTCACAGGAGGCTACAGTATTAACTGCAACTCCTTTTTCAAGTCACACCATGAACTCAAGTCTTTTGATCAAACTACAAAAGGCAGTTTGATTTGAATCGAAAGCTCATTTAAAGATATGTCCAGTGTTACAAGTTGACTTTGAGAAAATCAAGTTCACTTCAGTTGGCTTTTGATCCGCAAGACAACAAGAGACCCATTGTTATAGAGCCAGACTGAGTGGTCTGGAAGAAGTCTTATCTTTGGCTAGATTCTTTACTTAATGTGCCAGAAGCCATGTCAACAATGACTTTAAAATATGAATTAGTAAAACCATAACGTCTGTTCTTTGGTAGACACTAAATAGATTTATTAGTAAAGGAATAGATCTGATATCATCAGTCTGTATGATGTCATTGTTGTATGCTACTTTGATTATCTTTCATTTCCGTTTGTTTGGCTTTACTGCAACACGGACATACTTGAGCTTTTACTGAAGCGGTACTGGGATTTAAATCTGATAGGCTACATGTGTATTTGTTTAGAGAGATGGGAGCTGACAGATGTGAAATAAGAAAATAGGTTAGGAACATAGAAAGTGGGAGGGGAGGTAAGGGGAGACAAAGAGAGGAAGAGAAGAGAGAGGGGAAAGGAGGTGGGATTGCAGCCATGGAGAGAGGAAATGCATGCTTTCTCCAGCAGCGGAAAATAGCCCAGCTGATGAGCCATCCGCAGAGAGAGGCACACAACGGATACTGACTGGGAGAGAAGGCAGTGAAAGACTGAGAGTGACCGAGTAACTTTGAGTTCAACAAAGATCCTGCCAAATTATTACCACATACTGTGTCCACACTKGCTTGGATACTTCAGAGTTCAGATTGAGAGCTACAGGCAGAGACGGAAGAGGAAGCGAGACGCCCCACTCTGTTTTTTTTCTGGTCCACTGAAATTCAATGATCTAAGGAGACCAGACCCAGCTGCTATTTCATTCACACCCAGTTAAGTAGACCGGAACTGACCTTTAAAAAAAAAATGGACTAAGCAAAGACAGTACAGTATGAAACTCTGTGGTGGTTTAGTTCACTCAGGCCACAGAGTTTCTATCTTCATTTGTCTACCATCTTTGCTACAGGGAGCCGGAGAGGGAGGAACTGACCGAGCCAGCGAGAGAGTTAAAGAGAGACGGGACAGCAGGGGAGGACAGCAACAGGGTAACGGCAACAGATTAGGGCACCAAATAAGGCAGAGCGAGTATCCAGACACCAAGGAGGGGAAATGGAAGAGAACATGTTGTGAAATGCACCATGAGGCTCTGCTAGGCTCAGGCTGAGAGCAGTGTCGGGCGTGTGCCTGGAGATTCCATGTGGTCAGTGGGATAGACTTGACTGGCAGGGTTACCTCACCGCAGAGTGCCGTGGTTGGGTGTGAAAGGGGCAGGGCTCTGGGGACAACATGGCACGCTATTTGCTCTGCTGGGGGGGCGGGGCTTTGGAAGACGGGTACCTGTATGCCCCCTACCCAGCCATCTACCGGTGAGTTCCCCACTGTACCATACCTACATCCGTCTGTCTGTCAGAGGTGTGTGGACCTCGACAATGTTATGGACAGCAGAGGTTGACTTTATCATGTGTTTTTTACATTTTGTTAAGAATGGTCTAATGTTATGAAATCAATGTGAGCTGATTATCTGTGTTGCTGTGACTCCTAGCTGGCTGGACAGTGTTATACAGTGTCTGGTAAGAAATGGGTGATGTACATTACATTGATGTACAGGGTGAGCGTGACAGTGTGTGTTCCGAGAAGCTATGTGGCACTTCATGGTGTTATTGATGGCGTGATTAATACCTGTTGGCTCGGGTCCCTACGCACCTACAGTGTTCTTAGCTCAGCTAGCAAAGGCTTGGCTTCACCTAGGAGGGGGGGGGGGGGGGGGGGTTCTTCAGTTACTATAATAACCTAGAACCAAAGAAGTTATAGAATGGTTACGTTGTCCATGGGCCATGTGTTGGTATTTGTCCAATAATTTCAKCTATTTTGCCATTTCCTGACCGGAGACTCGTCAACTGAATCAGCAACATAGATTCCTGTTTATTGCCTCTGTATATAAACTGTAGCGCCTAGATTCTTGCTCTGTGTAGAATGCGAAATTGAATTCTTGATTAGGGTGTATATTTTTGGTTTATTTTGAAATGTGTTGAGTGAAACCCCTTGACGTGACTCATCTGATTTTCCAGGGGGCTTTGGCTCTGAACTATCTGTACAGCAAGAGCAAAAMCAGTTAATAATTCATAGCACAGATGGGAACTGGGATATAAGCTCTAAGATATTTCCTAACAGGGGAAGCAATGTGACTCCTTCAAGTAGGCCTAATAACTTCCACAAACAACTCTCAGTGCCTGTTGGGGGGAAATGTGTGTGYGTATATGTTTTAACATGCGTAGACGAATACTAACTTTCCAAGATTCTTTGTAGCTGTGGTATCTTACAGTGAATACATGATCTTATATGCTGTGTCATCTTTAGTGACTGTGGAATGTGTTGCCTGGAGAAAAAGGGCAATTCAACAAAGTGAGAGACATCAGTTTTCACTCTGCAGCCTGGATGCTATTCAGTAGCCACATACACTCATCACTCTTGTTGCTGCTCTGTTCTATAGCAAAGTCAGAGCAAATATATCAGAGAACATGTAACTCCCATTGTTCAGCTTACTTTGGTTATCTTTTAGATGTCATAGCTTCAACTGGAGCTTTGTATGTCCGTCTTAGTTGGAGGGTTTCTTCTCAGTGGTGATATGTTGTCAGCCCTTGTCAACAAAGGCAAGACGGAGCACTTTCTCAGTGTCTGTGGAGTGTGTGTTGACTGCTCTCATGATGCGGCACAACCAGTTCATGAWACTGCTGTTTCGGGGACATAAGATGTCTGTTTGCGATAGAGACAATTTGTATAACTTTACAACCAACTTTACAATCGACTGTAAAGTTAAGGACATAACCTGGTAATATAAAGGCCGAAGGCTGTGGTCTGATTTAAATGTTGAGACTTTTCTATAGAGCTCCATGGACGCTGTTGAATGAAATGTCCACCGGCCACTCCTGCTAGTGTCCCAAAAGAACAGAGTCTCCGCCGCCACACCCTGGAAAATAAGTCTGGGAGTCTTTCTCTCACCCTTTCTGTGGAGGAGTGGATCATAAACCCATTGTTTTAAGAATAAACAAACTCAGCCCCCTGCTACTTATCTCCGCACCCACCTCCTCTGTCAGAGGGGGTGACCCAAAGGGCCGGTGGAATAAACCAAACACAACCAACAAACAGGGGTGTTCTATATCCTGAGATAGGTTGCTTCCTTGCCGTGGAGGTCTGAAAGGAGTAATGCGTTTGAGGAGGAACTCTCTTGGCTTAAAGCAAGGTGGACTACTAACCAAAGGACCATGCTGTTAATTCGGTACAGATTACTTCATCTTATCTAGATGGGGATTCACCCACTGTAAATGCATGGGCATTTCTGCTATGAATGGATGTAACTCTCTACCATGTTGTTGTAGGAAGGACTTGCTGACAGTTCCATCCAAGCTCTGAAAGGAGCTCTGATTTTTACTTTCTCAAATGTCTGCAGAGACATAAGTTTAACTTTAGTCAATTTGCTTTGTGACTATCGTGGGTGTAGTTTGTAGACGCAAATGGAAATGTTTAACCTTTTTGAAACTCTCTTTTTATAGAGAATTTCAAATTTGGAGAATGAATTGACATGATGGTGATTTACCCTTTCCATACATGACTCATATCATTGCATACAGATTTTCCACTAGGAAAGAGCTTATTAGTAAAGCACTGTGCATGATCTTTATTCTAGAAATTCTCCAGCCCATTTACATTTCAGAAGTGCAATAAATGGAGCATCCTTTTAGACACAACCAAAAGCACTGACATTTTCTGGTAACTTTTTTTTTCTTTTTTCCATTTGATTAATAACAGTGTAGTTGGGTATAATCATTTGCAATCCACGCATGTTATGAGCTGTAGAAGAACATTCATGCACAGAACCCTTTTGATGTTGTTCAGAAATGGAGAGAGTCCTATGGGAGGGGTCATGTTTAGATACTACTGTGAATAGACATGTTAATACTAACCCATTCTATACTATTAATAAGAGCCTGAAGCTGAAGTGGCTGGAAATAAACAAATTCAGCTGCATGTTATGAGTGAAAGCAATGCGGAGCAATGGAGAAAATCGACGGGTGTTTCCCTTGGAGACAATGGATTTAATACTAGAGTTTATCTCTGTGTACTGCATGTTAAAATAGATGGAAGTTGAAAGGCTTGTATGGTTATAATACAGCTACATGGTTGGAATAGTGATTCTGTTACAATTAGCTATATCATGCCAAGTATGGAAGGGCTGTGTGCCCACTTCCCATGACAATAACCTTGGCACCTGCTAGACAACTGATTATAAATATGGCACCTGCCAGTGCCAACCGTCTTCTTTACTATGTGCCAAGACAGTTTGACACCGACAGTTTTATTATTATACAGTTGGCAAAAGGTAATACAAYCGAATTCGAGACAGACCCAAACCTGTCCCGTATAATCTCCTCTTGTCATCTGTCAGGGAGAAGCCAGGCCACCGGGCTCCAGACCCGTTCCCACAGCAGGACGTGGGCGAGCACTTGGTCCTGGGCAGCACAGAGTCCCTGGCCAACGGAAACAAGGCTGACCTGCAGGCTGCCAAGCGCCTGGCCAAACGCCTGTTCAACCTGGATGGCTTCAGGAAGTCTGACGTGGCCAGGCACCTCAGCAAGAAGTGAGTTTACTGGAACACTACATTTAGGATATGTGTGTGTGTGTGTGTGTGTGTGCGCGCAGTGGTGTAAAAATACTTTAAAATCAAATTTCATTGGTCACATTTTTAGCAGATGTTATTGCGGGTGTAGCAAAATGCTTGTGTTCCTAGCTCTTAACAGGGCAGGAGTATCTAACAATACACACATCTAAAATAATGGAATTAAGAAATATATAACTATTAGGACGAGCAATGTTGGAGGGCCGTTGACTGAAATASAGTAGAATAGAATACAGTATATACATATAAGATGAGTAAAGCAGTATGTAAACATTATTAAAGTGGCTAGTGATTCCATGTATATAGGGCAGCAGCCTCTAAGGTGCAGGGTTGTGGTACCGGGTGATAGCCGGCTAGTGATGGCTATTTTAAGTCTGATGGCCTTGAGATAGAAGTTATTTTTCAGTCTCTCGGTCCCAGCTTTGATTCACCTGTACTGACCTCGCCTTCTGGATGATAGCGGGGTGAACAGGCAGTGGCTCGGGTGGTTGTTGTCCTTGATGATCTTTTTGGCCTTCCTGTGACATCGGGTGCTGTAGGTGTCCTGGAGGGCAGTCCGCACCAGCCTCTGGAGAGCCCTGCAGTTGCGGGCGGTGCAGTTGCCGTACCAGGCTGTGATCCAGCCCGACAGGATGCTCTCAATTGTGCATCTGTAAGASCCACATTTCTTCAGCCTCCTGAGGTTGATGAGGTGCTGTTGTGCCTTTTTCACCACACTGTGTGGGTGGACCATTTCAGATTGTACTACTTAAGTTGTTTTTTGTACTATCTGTACTTAATTATTTATATATTTTTTACAACATTTTCCTTGACACCAATGTTCCAGGGCAGTTCCCCAGGGACTGCTGCACAGAATAAAAATCAGCCTGCACAAGATTGAACTTCACTCAACTTTCTAGAGTTTTCCCCGTTTGTTAACACTATTGTCAACGTTTCCCTTTACTGTGATGATTTTGATCGAATCAACGCAATATTAGCCACTTTCAATATAACATACATGAAAACAAGACTAACTATGCAAAAGATTTTGTTGTTGGCAGACTGCATCGGAGTAGGATTCTATTGCGACTCGGGGCCCTACTCTACACACTGGTGCGCCATAACCAATCAGAGCTGCAGTAGGCCTGTATGCAAATGACTCATTTCCATATATGGATTTGTGTCATTCACTTTGAACTGGATTGTTTTACAGCATGAGGTCACTATTATGATGTGCTTGTTTTGAGATCAAAGCCAGAGTTGCATGTAGCCTTGTGTGCACATTTTGTTTATACTCTTTGCTATATAGTGAGTTATTAGCCCAGTTATAGCTAATTTGTACATTTTCTAGCCATCTTTGAAAAGCGAGTCAGGTAAAGAGTTTTTTTGTCTTAAAGGGGCAGTGTTCTATTTTGAGACGAGCTTAAATAACCTAAGTAGCCATAGGCAGAGGGTAGCATAACTTGTCTTATTCTCTGTAATAATGGTATGGGAATAATAATGCATTTTTTTTGGTAAAGTGGTTTCTTGCATCAAACAAGACAACAAAATGTTCAGTTACCTCCTTGTCTGAAGGACAAGTGGATAAACAGGTTAATGTCAAGCCCTGCATGTTTTTTTCAGTCTCATGGAATGTAGGCTTACATTGAACACCACACATTGGCTGCTACTGTAGGCTGAATGATAGAACAACTCTGATATGGCGGACTCACTAAACACAAATGCGTCATTTGTAAATTGTTGGAGTGTCCCCCTGACTATCGATAAATAAATAAAAACAAGAAAATTGTGCCGTCTGGTTTGCTTAGTATAAGGAATTAGAAATGATTTATACTTTTACTTTTGATACATAAGTATATTTTAACAATTACATTTACTTTTGATACTTAAATATATTTAAAACCAAATACTTTTACTCAAGTAGTATTTTACTGGGTGACTTTCACTTGAGTCATTTTCTAATAAGGTATCTTTTATTTTTACTCAAGTATGACAATTGGGTACTTTTTCCACCACTGTGTGTGTGGTGCGTATTCTTGTGTGTGTTGCTTAATACAATATATACAGTTGAAGTCGGAAGTTGACATACACTTAGGTTGGAGTCATTAAAACTCGTTTTCCAACCACTCCACAAATTTCTTGTTAACAAACTATAGTTTTGGCAAGTTGGTTAGGACATCTACTTTGTGCATGACACAAGTAATTTTCCAACAATTGTTTACAGACAGATTATTTCACTTATTATTCACTGTATCACAATTCCAGTGGGTCAGAAGTTTACATACACTAAGTTGACTGTGCCTTTTAAACAGCTTGGAAAATTCCAGAAAATGATGTCATGGCTTCAGAAGCTTCKGATAGGCTAATTTACATAATTTGAGTCAATTGGATGTGTACCTGTGGATGTATTTCAAGGCCTACCTTCAAACTCAGTGCCTCTTTGTTTGACATCATGGGAAAATCAAAAGAAGTCAGCCATGACCTCCTAAAAACATTGTAGACCTCCAAGTCTGGTTCATCCTTGGGACTAATTTCCAAACACCTGAAGGTACCATGTTCATCTGTACAAACAATAGTACGCAAGTATAAACACCATGGGACAACGCAGCCGTCATACCGCTCAGGAAGGAGACGTGTTCTGTCTCCTGGAGATGAACGTACTTTGGTGAGAAAAGTGCAAATCAATCCCAGAACAACAGCAAAGGACCTTGTGAAGATGCTGAAGGAAACAGGTACAAAAGTATCTATATCCATAGTAAAACGAGTCCTATATCGGCATAACCTGAAAGGCCACTCAGCAAGGAAGAAGCCACTGCTCCAAAACCGCCATAAAAAAGCCAGACTACGGTTTGCAACTGCACATGGGGACAAAAAGTAATTTTGGAGAAATGTCCTCTGGTCTGATGAAAAATAGAACTGTTTGGCCATAATGACCATCGTTATGTTTTGAGGAAAAAGGGGGAGGCTTGCAAGCCGAAGAACCCCATCCCAACCGTGAAGCACGGGGGTGACAGCATCATGTTGTGGGGGTGCTTTGCTGCAGGAGGGACTGGTGCACTTCACAAAATAGATGGCATCATGAGGAAAGAAAATTATGTGGATATATTGAAGCAACATCTCAAGACATCAGTCAGGAAGTTAAAGCTTGGTTGCAAATGGGTCTTCCAAATGGGCAATGACCCCAAGCATACTTCCAACGTTGTGGCAAAATGGCTTAAGGACAACAAAGTCAAGGTATTGGAGTGGCCATTACAAAGCCCTGACCTCAATCCCATAGTAAATGTGTGGGCAGAACTGAAAGTGTGTGCGAGCAAGGAGGCCTACAAACCAGACTCAGTTACACCAGCTCTGTCAGGAGGAATGGGCCAAAATTCACCCAACTTATTGTGGAAGGCTACCCGAAATGTTTGACCGACGTTAAACAATTTAAATGCAATGTTGCCAAATACTAATTGAGTGTATATACACTTCTGACCCACTGGGAATGTGATGAAAGAAATTAAAGCTGAAATAAATAATTCGCTCTACTATTATTCTGAAATTTCACATTAAAATAAAGTGGTGATCCTAACTGACCTAAGACAGGGATTTTTTACTAGGATTAAATGTCAGGAATTGTGAAAAACTGAGTTTAAATGTATTTGGCTAAGGTGTATGTAAACTTCCGACTTCAAATGTAGTTACAGTAAAATACTTTTGATATCTTTGGTTTGACCGGTCTAATTGTCTGTATCTTGTCATTCTGCAGTAATGAGTTTAGTCGGATGGTGGCAGAGGAATATCTCAGTTACTTCAACTTCTCAGGCCTTACTATTGACCAGGCAATACGGTGAGATCTCTTTCAGTGGAAAGGGTCAAAATATGTAGCATAATGTCCAAGTGATTTATTTATTTGTTCTTTCATTGAATAGTGAACACTCACAATGCTGTATGTCTTCCACAGAGCCTTCCTGAGGGAGTTTGCCCTCATGGGAGAGACACAAGAGAGGGAGCGAGTGCTGGCCCACTTCTCTAGGAGATATCTACAATGCAACCCCAATGCAATACCTTCTGAAGGTTAGACCGGTTGAATGCACGCACGTGTACATGTATTTGTGTGTGTGTGTGTGTATGTGTACATGTATGTCCACACAGACATTTGTTCAAGTTGTTACAGTTTTAAGGCTGTTAAAGAACACATATTATCGATATACTGTGTGCCACTGTGGGGCACTCTTACGCTGATATTGCATTAGAACTCACTGAAACATCTCSCGCTCTCTCTCTCTCCCTGTTCCAGACAGTGTCCACACTCTGACCTGTGCCCTGATGCTGCTCAATACAGACCTGCATGGCCACGTGAGTACCTGTGGGTGAGCCAGGGACTAGAGAGCTGTGGAGGGAATGTGGGTAAAGAGTTGGAAGTTTTCTGGTCGAAAAGATAGACCATTGGCTTGAGCAGGAAAACCACTGGGCCCTGGTTATAGCTTCTAAATGTGTAACCTATACGCTATAAAACGTCAATACAGACCTAAAGTTGTCCTTCGATGGGTCCTTAAGCAGACAGTGTGAGTAATGGTGCTTATTTTCTCCTTCCTCAGAATATTGGCAAAAAGATGTCCATTCTGCAGTTCATCAGCAACTTGGAAGGACTAAATGATGGAAAAGATTTTCCTAGAGAACTGCTCAAGGTCTGTTGAATTAGTTAAAATATACAGTAGAAACTAATATAACTAGATGTGTTGAACCAGGCGTGCGCACAAACACACATGCACACAGTGGGACCCTTGGTTTAGCTGCAGGACCTTAATTTGACCACATGATCTCTTGATATCTATGATCCAGTTTCAGTCAGTCTGTTGAGAAAACAGTTTTTTTCCAACCYAGATTGTTGGTTGACATCAGAGTAAGTTACTCCACTGACTGGCAAGCATGCTCAGACGATATCGAGAGATGCATGTCCTGAAAGCTGTCAGAGAGACGTAATGTTTCTCACCCTCAGATAGATGTGTTCTTTTACATGCGTGATCCAGCATTACGTATTTTCTCCCTGTTGTAGTGGACAGGGCTTTCTGTCTTTTATAAAGGATTTGAATGTGATCTGTTGAGCACCTCTGAGCTGTTAACAGCACCATATTGTGTAGATCAGAGAGAGAGTCAACATGTTCTACCTTCCACCCTCTCACTCTCTGCCTCACTCCTGTGAACAGCATCACCTCCTACTCCCTTGTTTTCATCTCCCTCCCTCCCTCCTTCCTGTGTTTTTCAGAGTCTCTTACTCATTCTGTTACAAATCATATCACCGCATGGCAGAACATTTTCCATCTGCCTGCTTCTGTTCTTCCCTCGTTTTCCATTTCATGTATGAAGTGCATCTTTTTCTCTCCCTAATTGCTCCTTTGCTCTCTGTCTGTGATATGTGTGATATGTGTTGTGTTCCTACCTTTCTGTTCCACCTACCTCTGTGGGAGCTCATCCCAGCTGCCCACAGAGATGACCAAGCTTTGTTCCTCCTCAGAGTCTCTGTTAACTATTCATATCACAGCTGAGATATCACAATGATGAAATATTAGAGAACGCTCAGCAATCTACCTTTTGTTTGTCTGTTCTATTGGTGCAGAGAGAGGAGGCTCCTACAGTACAGTAGTCAATGGGGCAGGGATCATATGGTAAATTACTGGTGACGGGTGAGAGGGAGGACAGGCCTCTTGGTAAATGGGAATTTGGCTGTCACATGGTGCCGCCTGCTGTGACGAGCGTTTTGTCATGGCATTATCAGACAGGCGTTACAAATCACTCTGTCTTTCTCACTCGCTGCTTCCTCCCTTTCTCTTTCTCTGTCTCTTTCTTCCATATTATTCTCCATATCCTCTCTTTTCATAACCTTGTTGTCAGTGTTTTGTGTACAGTGCGAGTAATGTTAATGTGTCTGTCTGGGCGGTGATTATGCAAGGTATGCTAATGCAGACAGTGTGGTGTATGAAAATATATGCACTCMMTAYTAAGTCACYCTGGATAAGAGTGTCTGCTAAATGACTAAAAAGTCAARTGTAAAAAAAGAAGTGTACATTTCCACRTTTTTCTCTGGGTGTCAAGGGAATAGTTCTCTGTTGCTGTGGCGCATATTAACACAACTCACTACAGTGGAGAGGTTCACTTTGCTTCCTACAATCAGCATGTAACACTGTTCAGTTACTGTCATAGGAAACATAAACAGTGAGTGTATTGACATAACGAGTCTGTGTTCATTGAGCTCACTTTGTGAATGGAGATTTKTATTTTATTTCACCTTTATTTAACCAGGTAGGCCAGTTGAGAACAAGTTCTCATTTACAACTGCGACCTGGCCAAGATAAAGCAAAGCAGTGCGACAAAATCAACAGARTTACACATGGGATAAACAAACGTACAGTCAATAACACAATAGAAAAATCTGTATACAGTGTGTGTGCAAATGAAGTAAGGAGGTAAGGCAATAAATAGGCCAATAGTGGCTAAGTAATTACAATTTAGCAATTCCCACTGGAGTGATATATGTGAAGATGAGGATGTACAAGTAGAAATACTGGTGTGCAAAAGAGCAGAAAAATAAAAGCAAATATGGGGATGAGGGAGGTAGTTGGATGGCCTATTTACAGATGGGCTGTGTACAGCTGCAGCGATCAGTAAGCTGCTCTGACAGCTGACRCTTAAAGTTAGTGAGGGAGATACAAGTCTCCAATTTCAGTGATTTTTGCAGTTTGTTCTAGTCATTGGCTAGATGAGTCAAGTTCTCTAGTCAAGAGAACTGGAAGGAAAGGCGGCCAAAGAAGGTGTTGGCTTTGGGGATGACCTGAGAAATATACCTGCTGGAGCATATGCTACAGGTGGGTGTTGCTATGGTGACCAGTGAGCTGAGATAAGGCGGAGCTTTACCTAGCAAAGACTTATAGATGACCTGGAACCAGTGGGTTTGGCAACGAATATGTAGCGAGGACCAGCCAACSGGAGCATACAGGTCGCAGGTCGCAGTGGTGAGTAGTATATGGTGACAAAACAGATGGCACTGTGATAGACTGCATCCAATTTGCTGAGTAGAGTGTTGGAGGCTATTTTGTAAATGACATTGCCGAAGTCAAGGATCGGTAGGATAGTCAGTTTTACAAGGGTATGTTTGGCAGCATGAGTGAAGGAGGCTTTGTTGCGAAATAGGAAGCCAATTCTAGATTTAACTTTGGACTTTGGAGATGCTTAATGTGAGTCTGGAAGGAGAGTTTACAGTCTAGCCAGACACTTAGGTATTTGTAGTTGTCCACATATTCTAAGTCAGAACCGTCCCGAGTAGTGATGCTAGTCGGGCGGGCAGGTGCGGGCAGCGATCGGTTGAAGAGCATGCATTTCGTTTTACTAGCATTTTAAGAGCAGTTTGAGGCCACGGAAGGAGTGTTGTATGGCGTTAAGCTCGTTTGGAGGTTTGTTAGCACAGTGTCCAAAGAAGGGCCAGAACTATACAGAATGKTGTCGTCTGTGTAGAGGTGGATCAAAGAATCACCCGCAGCAAGAGCGACATCATTGATATATACAGAGAAAAGAGTCGGCCCGAGAATTGAACCCTGTGGCACCCCCATAGAGACTGCCAGAGGTCCAGACAACAGGCCCTCCGATTTGACACACTGAACTCTATCTGAGAAGTAGTTAGTGAACCAGGTGAGGCAGTCATTAGATAAACCAAGGCTGTTGAGTCTGCCAATAAGAATACGGTGATTGACATAGTCGAAAGCCTTGGCCAGGTTGATGAAGACGGCTGCACAGTACAGTGGATCATAGTGGGTCAATCAATTTCATTTTAAAATATGTCCCGACCCAATACTGGGAAACGGACCAGGAATATCCACTTCAATGGGATAGATTGATCAGATAAATTTTAGGGCAGTTTGATTTTAAATAATCTGCCCAATCCCAAAACAACCACTGCCCCTACCTTATATGCAGTTATATAGATCTGAAAAGATTGGATCGGTATAAGCAGTATGGCAATGGCTCCACCTTACCCTCTAGGCTAGGTATCCTATYCAAAGCTTTCAAGTCAATTTGATGCAGAGAAATTTGACTCGGGCAAAAAACTGTGTACGGGTAAGAAGTAAAGCCCTGTCAACATGATTTACTCCTTTGTGTTTTAGCCCCCGTCATCCTCTAAGACCGCTTCTCCTTTTCATTTGGGGCTGGATGGAATAGCACCCCTGTATGCATGTCAACCCCCTACCATCCCAGTCGGCTGACCAGACTGAGAGATCTTTTTCTGACAGGCTACCTTCCAGAGGATTATTTTCCTCAGTGACCTGGAAATGTTAGCTCTCAATCAGGAGTTATGATTATTTTGGTGTGTGTGTACAGTGTGTGTGTGTGTTTTGCAATGAGTTTCTGTTTAATGGTTTTACATTATGTTCTATACATTGCTCATCCCATAGGTCATCATTTTCTGTCCTTTTTGTATAGCCTACATCTCAGCCCACAAATTAGTAGCATTATCTGGAAGGCAGATTTCTTCCAAAGACTATTACTTACTGTATTAGAAAGGCACCATTGTTTCATACTTGTCCCTGGACTGCACATTCCTTTCTTTTACACTGTTAGACTGGTGGAAATGGAGTGTGAAAAATACCTGCATTTTAAGAAAACAGTGATATGGAGGCAAATGATTGACACTAAAAGGAGGGAGGGATCTGAACAGAAACATGGACCGGGATTTGCTGCTCAGCCGGAGAGAAATGCGCATAGAGAGAGAGAGAGAGAGAGAGAGAGAGAGAGAGCTCTCGGGACTCATCATCCGCTTTCTTTTGTCACTGTGATTCAGTCTGTTTTTTTTTCCATCTGAAGCACACAGGGAAATAGAACAAGAGTTATTGAAAAGAGGGAGATGAAAGGAGTGCGAAGCACTGATGCAATTTTCTCTCCCGACTCGCATATAGAGGGGTTTTCGGAGGGAAATAAGAGATTGACGCATACGAAGGAGAAATAAGTGGATGTGTGAGAACCATTTCCAAGTTTGAAGACAAACCAGTAAAGAGGAGAGGATCCAGGAACGGAGAGAACAAAGAGAGAGAGAGAGAGAGAGAGAGGGAGAGGGGACCTGTTCAGTCCCTCATCATCAAGCCAAAAGCCTTTCATTTATTAGAGCGCAACAGGGTAGTCTGAGTCTGCAACATCTGTATTCTACTGCCTTGGATACAGCATCTGTATCGTCAAGCCTTGGATAATGTTGTTAGTTCCAATAGGACGTGCGGTGGTGTCAGTTTGAGGGTTTTCTTCGACAGCTTGCCTGTGAGTGAGTGGGTGGAATTCTTTCCCTCCACCCGCTCTATCTGGTTTGGTGTGAGTGTGTGTTGGTAGTGTATGTGTGTGCGCTGATGTATGTGTGGGTGAACTCAGTTGCTTGCTCACTGCTGTCTTATGGTTGCTATGATCGTCTAGTCATCCTTCGGCCTCGTTAACTGGGTTGTTGTTTACCTGTGTGTGTGTTTTGTGTGACTCTCTTGAGCATCATTAGTTGTTACGGAGTGTATGGTGGAGCTGTATGCATGCATGTATGTATGTACCAGCTCTTGAATAGCATGTTGGCAACTGCTTGACATCCTTCCAAAAAGACTTCCACCTTCATAGACTTGACGCAGAATAGTGCCACAGCAAGTGGCAGTTGCACACCACTGTTTCTCCATACATGCATAATGAATGCATATGGATCCATTATGCAGGAACTGAAGTCCCATCGGAGGGCTTGAGGCCCATGTTAACCTACATCAGTGGTTTCCTCAAAAGTCCAGTGAAGCGCAGTTCGTAAGACCGCGACCCCTGTTGTCAGTCACCAGTGACAAAGTGACTGTCTGCCTCTCTGTCTGTCTGACACCTCTGTTGAGAGTCACCTATTTGTCATTCTCCCTCTTTTTACCTTTTTAACTGAATCTCTACATTTTGGTGTTAAGCTTTGAAAGAGGCCATATACAGAATCTGTGGAGCCTTTGATCAACAGGAGAGATCCGGGATTATCTGGCTTTATCCATCCCTCCACCGTCTCTTCTCCTCTAGACCGCTCCTGTTGGTGCATTATCATGATTGGTGTAAACAGCATCCACTCTGATGGGCGGAATCGCTCCCGCTCTCTTTGCTCTGTGCGTGTTCGCCGGGACTTCCGAGTGATGGACCCCTTCCGCTACCCCCGCGCCCCTCGCTCTCGTTCCCTCAAACCCTTGTCCTTCCCTGACCTGCTGGGAAGGTCCCAGGATGGACAGAACCACCCACAGGCCCGCAAGAAGAAGGCACAGCTTGGAAAATGCAGGGTACATTTTGTGTGGTTTGCTTTGGTCGAAGCAGCAGGCTTGTGTTTCAATCAGTGTGACTAATATGATCAATGTGAACTGCTTTATTCAGGACATCTAATGATTGTTGTCGCACAAGTAGCAGGATGACCAAGGGTCCCTCCACACTCATTAGACATTACACACACACACACACAAACGTTTTTCATATGTGTGATGTTTGTTATGTCTTGTCTTTTTCTCTAGGCCTTGTACAACTCCATCAGAAACGAGAAGCTCCAGTGGACCATGTAAGTGCTCTTTGCATACAAAGGATGTTTTTGTTCTCATGAAAGTATGGGCATACAGTACCAGTCACACCTACTCAGTCCAGGGTTTTTCTTTTGACTCTTTTCTACATTGCAGAATAATAGTGAAGACATCAAAACTATGAAATAACACATATGGAATCATGTAGTAACCAAAACAGTGTTAAACAAATCAAAATCATCTATTTTATATTTGCGATTCTTCAAAGTAGCCACCCTTTGCCTTGACAGCTTTGCACACTCTTGGCATTCTCTCAACCAGCTTCACCTGGAATGCTTTTCCAACAGTCTTGAAGGAGTTCCCACATATGCTGAGCACTTGTTGGCTGCTTTTCCTTCACCCTGCGGTCCAGCTCATCCCAAACCATCTCAATTGGGTTGAGGTTGGGTGATTGTCGAGGCCAGGTCATCTGATGCAGCACTCAATCACTCTCCTTCTTGGCCAAATAGCCATTACACAGCCTGGAGGTGTGTTGGGTCATTGTCCTGTTGAAAAACAAATGATAGTCCCACTAAGTGCAAACCAGATGGGATGGCGTATCGCTGCAGAATGCTGTGGTAGCCATGTTGGTTAAGTGTGTCTTGAATTCTAAATAAATCACAGACGGTGTCACCTGCAAAGCACCCCSAAACCATCACACCTCCTCCTCCATGCTTCACGGTGGGAACCACACATGTGGAGATCATCCTTTCACCTATTCTGTGTCTCACAAAGACACAGCGGTTGGAACCCAAAATATCACATTTTGACTCATCAGACCAAAGGACAGATTTCCAACGGTCTAATGTCCATTGCTCGTGTTTCTTGGCCCAAGCAAGTCTCTTCTTATTATTGGTGCCCTTTAGTAGTGGTTTCTTTGTAGAAATTCAACCATGAAGGCCTGATTCACACAGTCTCCTCTGAACAGTTGATATTGAGATGTGTCTGTTACTTGTACTCTGTGAAGCACTTATTTGGGCTGCAATTTCTGAGGCTGGTAACTCTAATGAACTTATCCTTTGCAGCAGCGGTAACTCTGGGTCTTCCTTTGCTGTGGCGGTTTTCATGAGAGACAGTTTCATCATAGCACTTGATGGTTTTTGCGACTGCATTTGAATAAACTTTAGAAGTTCTTGAAGTGTTCTGTATTGACTGACCTTCATGTCTTAAAGTAATGATGGACTGTTTCTCTTTGCTTATTTGAGCTGTTTTTGCCATAATATGGACTTGGTCTTTTACGAAATAGGGCTATCTTCTGTATACCACTCCTGCCTTGTCACAATACAACTGATTGGCTCAAACGCATTAAGAAGGAAAGAAATTCCACAAATTAATTTTTACAGCTGTTGAAATTCATTCCAGGTGACTACCTCATGAAGCTGGTTGAGAAAATGCTAAGAGTGTGCAAATCTATTTTGATTTGTTTTTAACAATTAATTTGATTACTACATGATTCCATGCGATTTCATAGTTTTGACGTCTTCACTATTATTCTTCAATGTAGAAAATAGTAAAAATAAAGAAAAATCCTTGAATGAGTAGGTGTGTCCAAACTTTTGACTGTTACTGTATGTGTATGTCTGACTTTATTTGTGTGCACTTGCCTTATTCAATTAACTGCTGTTATGGTTTCCTGAATTCATATCGTAGTTGGATTCATTTTCTCAATGTCACAAAATGTGTTGGATTGAAAAAGTCTCTCAGCGTTTAAAAAAAATTGGAATTAGCCTCAAATCTACTTGAAATCAGTCTACAAGCAATTTTCCCCCTACAGAATCAACTACCAACTGTGCCCCTGTAGCATTTGCCAGACTGTGTGTGCGCCAAGGGTTGCTATTCTGGACCTAGTCTTTGTGATGCCCTGAGCCCCTAATTTAAGACACAAGCTCTCCAGATGTTATTGCCATGGATACAGGTCCCTACTTGCCTCTCTCTCGTAATTACAGGTCAATGTCTGACTCTGATTCTAAAGTGCAAATACGCAAACACATACAGCACACACACTTTTAGGGGTTCAGTCAGCCTCTGAAGGAGAGCAGTGGGAGCAGCATCTTCTCTCACATTCCCTTTCACTCTGCACCACTGCTTTAATCTTCCCGGCCCCAACATCCCAACGCTCACCATGTGCCTCCCTCTCTATCCTCGTTTTTCTGCCTGTAGCCTCCCCTCTCTCCCCTTATCTCTTTCCTGCTCTGTATTTCACTTTCGCCTCCCTCTCCCTGTTTTTCTCCCTCTGAACCTCTCTTCTCCACTACTTGCTCTTGTGGATTCAGAGAGGTCAGCAGTTACTTAGCAACAGATGAGAGCTGTGGTGTACAGTATGTGCTGACTGGTCGGTTCACTGTTCAGAATATACCTACATGTACTAGCAGCTGCAACACAAGTGGTTCCTTTCTGTCTTTTTTAAAAAGCTAAATTGATGCAATTTTGTAACAAATGTATAACTTGTTTATAAGCATTTTATAAACMTTTGTCTAACAAAAAGGCCTATTGTGTTATCTTTATGCATTTAATATTGCAACTGGCTGAAATTGGCTGTTATTTTGTCAAAAATCACGAGGTGATTATATAAGACGTTATAAGGGGSTACACATGCTTATGACAAGTCTTACAATGCATTATAACCGCATCATAATGCATGATACCTGCAGGCTATGGCTTTGAGGAGATATGGTGAAAGAAAGATGGGATAGAGAGCGGAGGTGAGCGACAGAGTTCCTTTAAGACACAGATCCCTTGGGTCCTGGGATGCGTCACACCAAAGAGTGTTCGACTGAACCGCATGCACATGCATGTGTGGTTTGTGTTCATGTTTCTGGTTTGTGTCCACAGATATGTGACCGTGGATGATTTCATCTTAAAGATCGACGTGTGTGTGCGTGCGCCTTTATGTACATATCTGAGTGTGTCTAGCAGAGAGACGGAGGAGGTGGACAATACAGTCAGGACAGTGTGACGCAGCAGCACTCCCCCTCTGACTAACAGCAATTTCAAGCTCATACATTTAATGAATGTTTATGGGAGCAGCTGCAAGGTTCCACTGGTGTACAGATCTGTATTCAGTCAGTGTCTTCAGTGGGCGGGAGACACCATCCTCCCCAAATGTCAGTACTGTAGGATTCTCTCTTATAGCCTCATCGAACACTCGGACCCCTCAGTTCACGGGAAAAGGGCATCACAGTCAGTCAAAGAGATGCCAGGATACTGTTATCTAACAGACAGTGAGTCACTCACCACTCATACCGATCAGGATTGTTCCTCTTACAGCAAAACCATTTTTTTTATGTAAGAAATGCATTATAGATATYTGAATGATACGTGAGTGGATGAGATGTTCGACATAGTGTTCATGCTTGTCAAAGTGAGTTCTGTCAGTGTTCAGGGGCAGGGTTTCAGTTGTTAGAAACTTGGTGAACCTTTCTCTGTGATTGGCCAGTAAGATGCAACCAAGCTGCTCAGCGGGAGCATCATGGGATGTGACCTCAGCGTGGGTSACAGACAGCCAAGTGACCTGGAAATCCAGAGGCTCTCACGAGTGGCATGCTGAGTGGATAAAGACATGGCCTTCTCACCTCCAAGCTATTAGGACAGATCATTCATTCATTTCTACTGGATCTGAACTGGAGGACATGACTTAACAGTTTGAGACTAGCAGGTTTTGTTGATGATTAGGGACGTAATTTATTTTTATTTTTTTTGAATTGTGTCCTCTCCATAGCGATGAGGAGGAGTTGCGCAAGTCCTTTTCAGAGTTGGCCGATTTGCGCACTGACTCCGCCTCTCACACCATGAAGCGAATTGGCAGTGGTCTAGGCGTGGCCCAGAATCCTGACGCCCTGATCTATAAGAATGGCTTCCTGGTGCGGAAGGTCCATGCAGACTCTGACGGCAAGAARAGTAGGTTCTCTTTACCCTCACCTGTTAACCATAATCTGTTCCATTTCACTGCTGATAAATCTGACCGTGTCAATCTAAACATTGCTGTACTATTTTTAAGTTTGATTAAAAATCACACTTGGGAGCAGCAAATACTGAGTGGATATTTTGTGTTTCCATCATCTGTTTTTCAGCCCCTCGAGGTAAGAGAGGATGGAAGACGTTTTATGTCATGCTGAAGGGATTGGTCCTTTACCTGCAGAAGGTACACCAAACCACACCCCTCCCAACCATCCTTTTATCCCAGTCTCTGATTGGACGTGTGTGATAGCATTCTGCTCTCTGATTGGTCCGTAGGGAGAGTACCGTCCAGAGAAGCAGCTGTCTGAAGAGGATCTGAAGAACGCTGTGTCCATCCACCACTCTCTGGCCATGAGGGCAGCAGACTACAGCAAGAGGCCCAACGTGTTCTACCTGCGCACTGCAGACTGGCGAGTGTTCCTCTTCCAAGCACCGTGAGACTCCTCCTCCACCCACTCCTCATCCCCATGCTCTGTATTAGCCCTGGTCGTTACTCTTTCTGCCTTCTACAAGGTTGTTCTGTACTAAAGCTGTGCTAAGTGCCCCCAAAACAGTAGTGATTGAGTATAGAGTGGGCAGTGCCCCTGTCATACAGCCCCAGGCTCAGGTAGAGGATCATGATGCTTCTGTGTCCCTGGAGGACACAGTTGTCTGTGATGTCCTAGATATACACTTTCTTCCAGTGTTGGGATTAATTCCATTTCAATTTAGGAAGTTAATAAAACAAATCCTAATTGAAAATAAGTGTCACACTTCTTCAATTGATAACTGACCCGAAGCCTGTCTACGTGTGTTCTTGGGCTGATCATTTGTGGCCTTTATTCTGATAGCCAGTATCCAGATTTGAACTCCGTTGTCCTCCATCTCAGTAATTCAGAGCAGATGCAGTCGTGGATCACCCGTATCAACGTGGTCTCAGCCATGTTCTCAGCGCCACCCTTCCCTGCTGCCATCGGCTCCCAGAAGAAATTCAGCCGCCCGCTGCTGCCGGGCTCCAATAGCAAACTGTCTCAGGTACACAGAGGCCTCCACTCACACCATGACCCTCTCTCTCTCGCTCCTTTTCTCTCTCTTTGTACTGGTTCCCAGTCCAAACACACTCATGCCATCCAGTATCTGTGCTGTAGAGAGATCAACCCCCAAAATTGTAGGACCTTGTCTACTAAAGACAGATCATTGAAGAAACACTCCTCTATACTTTTTTGTGTGTTAAAAACAGAGAAGAATTGCTATTTACAACTAATAACTCAAATGCGTAAGTAGGCCTCTATGTTGATCAGAATTCTGTATGGGTTACTGACTTTGGTGTAGCCTTATGTTCATGGTCCTCCTTTGCCATGTGCACTGACAGGAGGAACAAGTGAAATCCCATGAGACACGTTTCCGGGCCATCTCCTCTGAGCTGATCGAGCTAACTGCTGTGATTCCAGACAAAAAGGCCAAAGTTCGTGATCTGGAGGAGCACAAGCAACGTGAGGAGTACCTGGAGTTTGAGGTGAGGGATTGATRGTTGTTGTCTGGTGTTAAATAGAGTGATAGGGATTGATAGTTGTCACAACTGAATAGTTGCAGCCAGAGCCATAGTCAAGCTGAGTTTGGCAGACTGAGTTTGTTTGATATTCAGAATTTTAATGGCTGCCAAATTGGCTACCAAACGTTTCAAGACAATTCCATTCCAGGTCAGCCAGAATGGAAACTTGATTGCTTTTGCTTGGTGCCAGAATCCAGAACAGATTGCCAAACTCTACTGCCAAACAATGGCTCTGATCTCAGCAATGCCAAATCCTGTTTGACATCATGCACTCTCTCTGGCACAGAAAACTCGCTATGGGACGTACGCAATGCTACTGAGGTCTAAGATCCGGAGTGGGGAAGAGGACCTGTCTCTGTTCGAGTCGCGCCTCTTTGACGATGGGGGTCTCCAGAGGGCCCACTCCAGCCCCACTCTGCGGGAGGAGCACAGCAGCAGCAGCCAGGCCAGCAGTACCAGGGGGGGGGGAAGCAGCAGCAGCCAGGCCAGCAGTGCCAAGGGGGGGGCCAGCAGCAGTAGTTCCAGCACCAGGGGGAGCAGCAAGACCAAGCGCTCCGAGCCCCAGAGACACAGCTACAGACAGGCTGTCAAACAGTGAGACGGACACGAGGCTGTTGGGGTGGACAGGGTGGTTTAAACGATTGGACTATCCGTGTTGATCGATACACAGGGACCACTGGTGTGCCCGGTCTCCATGACTGGAAAATGGTGTGGAGGAGAAAGATAATGGGGGGGATAGACCTGTTGCATGCTTCTATCTCGAGAAACCACAGACACTGGATGCACCAGGGCTAATTATACAGTACAGTGGATACTYGGGTCCCCCATTTTACTATACAAATTACTAACTTCTGTGTGGTCCTACATTACTGGTACTATCCACATTCATTTTATTTCATTATGCTTGGACCAAAATCTTGTTGACACATAAGAGACCGAGATCGGAATATTACGTTAAATCAGCCATTAGATCTGGGGTTTTTAAGAGGTGTAGGTTGTTTTCCCTCCACGAAAGTTCAGTATCGATYCATTCCAGGAGGGACCGAGACAGAGCTGCATCAGCTCATCTAACTGTTCCCATGGAGACTAAACGGACCCCGTGCCCATGTCAGGACCCCTAGCGACCAGAGTGCCAGGACCTCAACCCACCCACRATGCATTTGGAGGAAACTGGAAGAAACACTGTATTCTTCATGAGACATGATCAATTGGAACGAATATAGAAGGTTACTGGACATCATTTTATGATGCTGCATGCACATACTAGTTTTGTTTTCAAAGTCTTTGCTATGATTTTGTTATTCRAAGGACTTTTCTTGTGACAAACTGCACTGATCCAGAACCAGGCCCRGTTTGAGTAACTGTGTAGCTCTGCTGGATCTAATTATTTCTAAAGACCTTTTACACACATCAGCTATGGCACCGAGAGATTTGTCATACTAATGGGTTGATGAAGTAGATTGRTCACACAGGCTGGCTATCTGTCCGTTTAATTAACTTTTGAAGAGGAGAACTGCATGCATATCAGGAGTTTGACGACTCTGTCTTCGAGGACATGCTTCACTATGATATCAAAAGACAATYGTTTTTTTGTTTTTATTCTTACGTTATTCACGTGGTGTTTTGTATTTGTACAACTGAAAATGTAACATGACAGAGCTTAGTTTACAGTACATMTCAGCTGTATGTCAAACACTCGTTTGAAAGTGTCTACAGGAAGAACTCGTCAGATCATTGATGACAAATTAATTCAAATGTTGGTAGAATGTTGATTTAAATTCACTATTATGAATTGTGATGAGGCACTGTCTACCACACCCAATATATTGTATAAAAGAATGTAACATGTGTAAAAATATATAGAATGTTATGGCGTGRCATAGCCATTTTCTTCTCAGGCTGGCAGTGTTGTCTGTAAACTGGTGCAGTAATGCCACAATATAGCCACCAAAGGGTGCTGTTCAAATCGGAAACGATGGTCCTAGGTGGTAAGATTGACTTGACTGTATAATACAGTATTTATCTGGGTGTCATCRTGGACCCAGAGGCTGCATTTACGCRGGCAGCCCAATTCTGATCTTTTCCCACCAATTGGTCTTTTGACCAATCACATCWGATCTTTTTCAGAGCTGATCTGATTGACCAAAATTATAATAAAATAGGTCTGCGTAAATGCAGCCAGAGTGAAGTCTTACTGCTTTACTTTCCCATGTGTTAAAATGTGACCAGGGTGAAATAGATGATTCCATGGGGGGAGGTTCCCACCGCCAACAGTATGAGATTGTGTTGTTGAATTAGACAGAATAACCTGACATGGCAGAAATGTGTAACGGAGATGGTTCAGTGATGACTACCCTTGCGTCTTGAACTGCTACCTAGCTCAGCGGGCTAACAGTCTTGTGGGTTTAAACCAGAAACATTGGCTGTCATTGTAATTCTATGGGGACCATGACAGGGTGAGGCATGATGTGTTCAGTCATGCAGAATGCCACAATCACTTTTTGGGTGTGTCTTGCTCCCACTGTGAATAYGTGAGGTTGTATGGTGAGGGACAATAAATCAACAGTAGACCTAAAAGCTAAAGTAGCGTCAAGGGGCTTCTAATGTGATCGAACACAGGGGTTATAACTTATCACACCCTTCTGCACTTTGGGTTCGGGCCTAGTGTTGAAGTCGAATATCTTTYTTTTTTTGCTTACCAGTTAWCTTGGTCTTGTTGAGTATTTGTCACTGTCAAACGTAGACTGCTATTTCTGTACATGTTTTTACTGGACTCACTTCCCATAGAGATGCTGAAACACACAACTTATTTCTAGACATTGTTCTTGATTAACTCTGCATATTGTTTTAACACATTAAGATTTTGCTCTGTCAAATATACTAAATGGTTTACCTTTTGAGGAAGAGAGGACAAAAATAAACACATTTTGAAAAGACCCCGTTGTGTCAGGAGAGATATTCATTTAATTCAACAACRACAAGATATAGTTAACGTTACATGGCAAATACACTCGCAAACGTTTCACACCTGCAATATGGCTGTACAATTATTTGGTTCATGTTAAACCAAATTAATACACAGTATTAGTAAGACTGTCAGCCAATAAATGTGTGTGAAATTGATTCATAATTCCATTCAACTATTTGAGAAATTCTTATTTATACTTTGACTTTTTGGAAGGTGTCAATGGACCATTTAAAAAGACCAGCCTATCTTTTGTCAACTTTCACCATCAGAAATAATGTAAGGAGATGAGGCCACTGTTATAATTATTGTACATATTGAGACTGAGTTTTCCTTAGTTCGTTGCCTTCAGCTCTGTCTGCATAAGAAAAATAACATACAAGAACATTATCTGGATGCCCAACAATGTGAGTTGTCAACGTTGCAGTCATGGCAGAGAGAATTCTGCATTCATCAGCAAAGGCTCTGGCATGACATCCAATTCCCAAAGGTTTCCCCATAGGGTGTGCTGAACAGGGTTTGTTATATCTCCAAGATGAAATGCTGGACTGAAACCTCCCACCAACCGAGCTGGTCCTGCTCCTCACTCTTCCTGGTGCTCACTGGTTGGCCAAGGCTGGCTCATCCATTGGCTGACTCCCAAAGCCGCTGTCCACTGTCTGATCTGAATGGCAGAGTGAGGATGGTTTTTATGTCTCATTTCATATATTAGGCATGAACAGAGTAAATAACATTGAATTAGGATCAATTCTACTGTTTTTGGGAACAAACCGCTACATAGAGTATGCCTTTGCAATGGCATAAGTACATGGTAGAGAGAGAGAGACTAATGTGTATGTGTGTGCTGGATTGTTTGACTGTTTTAGTGGTCGCTCTAGTACCTGTGTTCTGTTTGTCCTCTCTCAGCTCAGCCCGTCTCAGTAGTCGCACTCCCTCAGTCAGACCCAGAGACTGCAGAGCCTCCACCAGTCCTTCCACTGGACCGCCYCCCAACTACACACAGAGAGATACTGTCGGCTCACTCGTGCACCATCAGCTTTATTCTCTTAAAGCAGTCATGCCATTCTAACAGCGTACTAACTTAATACTTACCCCCTTACTAGACACACACAGCCCCCCTGCTCACCTTGTAATTCTCCAGCAGTTTGTAGCAGGGAGAGGGACTCTCCTGGTACAGGTGTGCCAGGGAGAGCATGTTGAGTTTCTCTGCCAGCTGTCTCCAGGGTACATCGCCCAGACTGAGGAGCTCACACAGTTTATGGAGCGTCTCACTGTCTAGCTGCTCACTTTCTGCTGAGGGGAATGGGAACAGTGGTTAGATTACTGGATAGATCTCAGGTAATGTTCCAGAGTCAAAATGGTGGTATGACYGTTCTCTTACCGTCCGTGCTGTTCGGTTTAGGCTTTTTACTTGAGTGTTGGCTGGRCTTGGGTCTCTGTCTGGGGTCTAGAAGGTCTCTCACCTGTAGCAGGGGAAGATTTRTGTAAGTTCAATGGCAGCAACCTCAGTCCAGCCTATCTATCCACACCACAGACACTACAGCATGTTCTGTTTTTAATCACTTGTCCACACATGTTGGGTTGATAAGACGAATCAATCTCACCTTTTGACATTTAGTAAGGTCAAAGGGTGTATGTCCTGTTGCTGGTCTCTTACGAGGGTTGACTTGTTCTTTCCCCAACGGTGGTGGGATGTTTGGTTGCTGTTGGATCTGTAACTCTCTGAAATCTCTTATTGGTCCATCCTCTTGCTCCTCATCTGAGGAAGAGGAGCTGAAGAGCGGCTCATCATTCTCCAGATTCTTATCGGCTCCTGAGGAGAGGAAAGTCGTTAATGTTCTATTTGGGTTCTATTCACTTAGTAGCCATGTAGCAGACAATTTTCCAAAGCAAAAAAACATGGTGATCAAATTGAGGACCTTACAGTGAAATGCTTACTTAACTGCATTGTTGGTTAAGGGCTTGTAACAAAAATGTGTTAAAGAGCAGCAGTAAAATAACAGTAGCGAGGCTATATATGCACAATAAATGACTGCTTACACACTTAATCTCGACTTGTAGCCCTTATGTAACTGACTGAGGTAAAAACKATGTATTGGATGGTTGGTAGGGGGTATGCATCTCACCTGCAGCAATGAGCATGGAGCAGAGAGTGGGGGAGCCCTGACTGGCGGCCAGATGGAGAGGAGTGTTCCCTCCAAACGTACACATGTTTATATCTGCTTTCAGCTGTAGGACAGGAGAGAAGGGGATGCCTCAGGTTAGACAAGAGTGAAACGGAGAYGCCACAGAGTCTGAGCAAGAATAGTAGATGAGTAGCTTCGTTAAGGTGTGTGCGCGCACTGGGCGTCAAGTAAGGTACCTCTGTGATGAGAGTGCAGGCCACTTTCAAGAGGTTCTCTCTAACAGCCAGGTGGAGGGCGGAGCATCCACTCCCCCGCTCGGGGTCGTTGATCTTAGCCCCGCTCCCAACCAGCAGACGTAGACAGCGCTCTCCTCCCTTGCGAACAGCCAGGTGGAGAGGATGGAGACCTGAGAAGGAGAGGGAATTAGAGAGATTAATACCGTCTACTACAGTAATAAGCACCTAGTGAGTCTTAGGCCGGGGTTCAATCCGATCGCGCCTGTAGACAAAGGTGTCTTTTAAAAAGGCATTGTTCTGCAGGGAGATCGCATTCACGGTAAACGCTTGCTGCATAAGCCGTCTCAATCGGAAATGACCTTTAAATGTCAAGGCGTTATAACACAGACTGGATTGAATCCCATCCTTAAGTTAATTGAAGGAATACTGCGGAGTTTACTACTATTGAGACTAAGCAGCAACCACCATTGCTTAGTTGGAAATTCACATGGTCTAATTTGAAGCCTATCTGTTTACTTATCATGCTCAAGTCTCATGGGCGGAATAAACTCAAACTCAGATGACCCCCTTCTTTCCACCATCCCAACTCACCATGATAGTCAGCCATGTTGACCAGGTGGCTGTAGCGTTCTCCTAGGTGCCCCAGCAGGACCCTGAGTGTGACGTCGTCCCCGGCCAGCGCTGCCAGGTGCAGGGGGGTCCGGCCGTCCCGGTCCAGCAGRGTGGGGTCAGCCCCGGCCCTCAGGAGAACATCCACCACCTTAACCTGCCTGGTGATTACCGCCAGATGGAGTGGAGTCTTCAGAGAGAGATGGCGGACAGTCAGGAGGGAAGACAAGGGCATGTTGTGAATATCTCTTCAACACTAAACAACCCCTAACTGTACTACTAGGTAGACCTAAAACGTATTCTAAGTTTTGCCAAAAAAAGATGTCTGTGTGCGTTTTGTATGTAAAGATTCTATAGTCCATCTTCTAAAGTTCAATTCAGCCCTGGTGTGTGGCAGAAGGGTCTATACCTGGCTGAGGTGGTTGAGCTTGTCGAGGACTTTGCGTTGCTGGATGGTGAGGAGTGTATGAACCAGCTGCTGGATCACAGCTGACTGCTGGTGAATGATGGCCAGGTGCAAAGGCCTGTTGGGAGACAGAACACAAGTGAGCAAAGCAAACTCAATACAAAACACACTGCATGTACAGTATAATGTATAGAATGGAGGCAGACACTCAACTCAGATCCTCAAAAACATGTACTGATGTGCTGTAGAGGCAGAGTTAGACTCACGTGTCTCCGTTTTCATCCTGGACCCCACATAGGTGTCTCTGCATTGCCAGAAGGACCCGGACGTCCCCAGTGGTGCAGTACTGTAGGAGAGCCCCAGCTGTCTGCTTGCTCATCCGAGTGGCCCTGCTCTGGAGAGTGGCAGCTGGAAACAACAGGATAGTCTTATTAGCATAACACAACTTATGACAATTTCTCCAACATGTAGCTAGCTAACTCTAGTTTTCCCTACCCCAGCACTGCTATAATGTGGCTTACCAATCTGGAAGAGCTGCTGTTGTAGTGGTGAGGCTRTCTGTCCTGGCGTCTGTCCGGCCATCCCTCCTGCCTGCTGCTGGGTACCCTCAGCCTGGGCAGTGGTGCCTGACATCTGGGCTCCACCACCCCCAAAACAAGTGAATCCACCCCCCATCCACCCTGGTCCATTCATCTGCTGGTTAAACTGGAATCCTGTGGATAGGAAAGAAATGATTTAGTGATGATGACACATCTGTTAATCCTTGTGACAACTGAGGCCAGCGTTTCATCTGATAGCAATGAGATGAAGGGCCGACAGAAAAGAAAGTTCAAGTATGTAGATCTAGGTTCCTCACCACCTCCTCCTGGTCCTCCGGCACCTCTTCCTGCCCCCCCAGCCCCTCCCAGAGGCCCTCTCCATGGGTCATTATAGGGGAGGGGCTTCTGCTTCTTACGCTGCACCTCCTCTTTATCTAAGTTACACATGGAGAGAGACGAAGAGAGAGGAAGAGAGAGTTAAAAGGGTTTGATTCAATCCAATGGGACCTCCGGCTCTGGATTCCATCATTGTTCTCTCTCGCAGAAGGGATTGTGAGCATCAGACTAACTCACCTTGAATTTGAGGAACGTAGGTGAACTGCTTGGGGTCGCTGCAGTCTCCCACTTTCTTCCTTTTCAACTGGAGGAACACAGTGACTGAACGATCGATCTCTGTGCTGTGGTACGGGGGCGTCTTAAACACGATGGCATACTGCACAGGTAGGGGCCCAAACAGTGACATCAATGAGAGGGGTATGAGTAAGATCATACATGGTGTGGGAGTCAACCTTTGCCAAATAACGTGCATAGTATTCACAAGAATAGTTATTACTCACACAAAATCCCCCCCCCCCGACACACACTCTCACTTCACACGGAGTAAAGACTCTGTACCTGCTTGTGGACATCAGTTGGAGAGAAGTCACCAAAGGCCTCCCAGCTTCCATCCTCCTCATAAAAGCGGATCTCAATATCATCTGAAAAGTAGAACAAAATATGATCATGTGTGAAATTGTGTAAATTGTTTCCAGACAAACTATTGTAAAATCAGTGCGGGCTGAACTGCCCCTCACCTTTTTGAACTTTGTCACACAGTAGGAAKATCTCATCTCCTCCCAGCACAGACCCAGAGGTCTTATCCATACGGGAGATTTTCAGGTTGGAGGCGTTGGGTGACTCTGGGTGGATAAATATAATCATGTGTTCACTACTGACAATAGTAATACATGTACATTTTTCAGCACTGACAAGATATTCAACTAATCAAGGTCTTGATGATTAGTTTATTCATTTAAAATCAGATATGATAGTACTGGTCTGAAACAAAAACCTATAGGTTCCTAGGGCCAGGATTGAAGAACAGAGATAGAAAGAGTTACTACTCACTGCTGTCAAAKATGGGATTGGAGACCACCGGCTTCAGGGCCCTAGAGAACCCTCCGTTACTGTCCTGGAGGTAGGCCGTGAACTTTAACCTCACTATGTTCAGGTCCATGATCCTGCCCAGCTCGTTGGCTTCTCTCAATATGGCTTGTTCCTCTGCATCTGTGAGAGATAGACAGAGAGAGGGTGTCTTTGTAGCAGTTTTCACAAACACATTGATTTCTATGGACTAACATGCGTTGAGATTTGCACAAAGTTGTGGGTTGCACGTAGTATATCTCAAGTTAGGATTCCACCCTCACAGAGTAGGTTTCCTCATTTGAAAGGACAGTGAAGTAGGGTTTCAGGCTCTTTACCAGTAAAATGGTAGTGCTGCCCCCTTTGCCTCCTCTTCTCRTCTCTCAGTCTCTTGAACAACACTTCCCCCACCCCTTTCTTTGTGACATGGAGGATGCCCAGGTTACTGAACCTACAGAGGAGAGAGAAATCGAATGAGAAACGGGTAGTTTGAGAGATGTTGACATTCACCAGTCAAGTTACGGCAGGTAGCCCAGTGGTTAAGAGTGTTGGGCTAGTAATCGAAAGGTCACTGGTTCAAATCCCCGAGCAGGCAAAGGTGGAAATCTAGATTGGTTGTCTATCTGTACTCACTGTGCTGTGAGTTCATTGGGGCCCACATCCACACTGCATTTTCCACTTTCCGTGCAGCAGTGCCTCCCCACCAGACTGTGAGCGTGGACCTGGGGGGGGTCAGAGTGGGTCACCAGCTGCACCTCTACCCTGGCTATCCCCACATAGTTAGACACCTGGAGAGACACAGGCAGACAGAACAAAAGAGGGAGTTAGACAGATCATTATTGACTAAAGGTTCATGTCCTATAAGGCTGGAATTCATCTCAATACACCATCACACAGATACACTAACAAAGTACAAGGCAAGATGATTCAGTGRAGAAGCATAACTTTACAGTTAAATTACTGTAACAATTGTTTTTATTCACGTCGTGTGTCTCAAACAATAACGCAATGTCAATATATCGCGTATATACCCATTCGAAAGCTTATTGGGCTCCATTGAGTTAAGACGCATGATGAAAAGCAGGCAGAGACAGTGAAGCTAAAAGACAGACAGACAGCCAAGTACCCAACAGTGTGTACTACAGTATAGTAGCTGACCTTGACAGTGGGATAGGTTCTCCTGTTCCTCTCGCTGGAGGCCCCTGGGAGCCCACCGTGGGATGGACCCTCACACTCATAGCGGAATCTGAAGCCTCTCTGCAGACAGGCGAACAAGGAGGTCAAGAGATAATTCCCCAACATCAGTGCCTGCACTTACTGTAACAAAGAGTCACTTCCTAAATCCTGGGCTTTCCAACCCACCGTCATATTCTAATCCCATAAAGCAAAGACAGGAGTAAGGGACAAGCCTGACATTGGTATCTCGATTTCTACATTCCATTCTAGTTCAAAGGGCACCTTCTTTGGGAGAGYTGAGAGCAGGAGCTAGATATAAAGTACCTATAGAAAAATGGTTGGTGTCAATCAACTGATTATGTGAATGTCATAGTTTCGCAATGAGCGGCGGGAAGAACTCTGTGAATTTGATAGTTTCGAAACTCGTGTTCAGTCTTATGTAATTACTTGAACAGAAACAGTAGAACAAGGGAAGACGTCATTCCACTGTTTAAGAGCAACTCTCGGAGCTCACCTGTTTGGGCTCCTCAAGTATTTGAATGTAGGGTCCATGAGCTGTAACAAAGAAACACGGGTCACTGTAAGATGGAGGCTACAAATCAAGACTCACATCCAAGCCCTTCAAAAATCCAGGGGAGAGAATCCAAAGATAAAAAAGATATACAGGCAGCATATTTGCATTACATACAGTGCATGGTTCATTGTGTAAGATATCCTAATTACTATGCACTACATACAGTATATGCAGTTTTGAAAGACATTTAAACATGTGTCAGTGAGATCACTTCTACTTGAGTGTACATACCATATTCATATCATACCAAATAATATTACTACAGTACAACTTGAGTATGCTGTATCCATGTGGTACAACGTGTACATAAGGTATAAACTCACCTGTCTCAGGTACGTAGGGCTCACTCTTGACCTCCACAGGTGGCATGAACTCATAAGTTGAAAAGTTAATCATCAGCTGGGGAGATTACATGATTACATTTTTATTTGCATATCATTCCATCTTTAAAAAATGTATTTCATTCTAACATAATATAACGGACATACTGACAAATCCAGCAAAAACATTACCTCATTTTCAATCATTTTCATGCTGTACTGAGCTTCATCCATTCTGAAACACAAGGGTGAAATACAAATTACCAAATGTAGTTTCTAGACAAAATGTCGACTCTTTTCTGATCATAAATAACAAGTCTCCATACCTTTCAGTTCTGTAGAGATGTACACAGACAGGAAGTCATTTACTTCAGTACTACTCAATGTGAAAAAGTCACTTGACTCACTGTACATCCCCTTTTTTCCCTCTCATCATGATTAAAAAAACAAAAATCAAAGTGAAAGAAATATGAGATGTAACAACAAAAAAATKGAGATAACGTTCAATCTCATACACTCACACTTTATAGTAAGTGAACAAGGAAGGATGTTGCAGTGTTCTGTTCTTTTCTCTTTCCCCCTCCCTCTTTTACTCACGCATATCACTTCCTGGAAGTGAGGAAGGAAAAAAAACAGAGAGGAAATCCCCCAGAATACCAGCTCAGTGCTGCCGCTGATTTCAGACTGACTCAGTACACCAGATATATAWAAAAAAAAACACCAGGCTTTTGTAAGAGCCTTTATTTCTTTCTCTATAATCTTTAAAATAACATCCAGCCTTCTTCCTCTCCATTTTGCATTCGGAAGGTTTCTTTTCAGCAGCTACCCTTCTAAGTTGACAGAGAAAAGTTTTCAAAAAATCCAACTGAACCAAAGGAAAGGAGGATGCCTAGTCAGTTGTACAACAATGCATTCAACTGAAATGTGTCTTCCGCAAGAAGGCTATTTGGATAAAAGTTCTGACTTGATGTGAACTGAGGTTAGCCTAACCCCTAAAAGTGAGACTACAAATGCCTGAACCTGTTTTTCTACTCYGAACAACATGGAAAACCCCTGACAACATAGGGTTGCCTCCTATTCTACAATAATGTACCTACGCATCTCCTGTGCCCTCCATATCCAGAACAGCCTCCTTTCTTTGTCTTGAGATGGGGGGGGGGGGGCAGGTTCTAAGGTCATTTTCAGTGGCTTCTGCTCTGACTGGGCCATGTTCATGTAGTAGGTGTAAGAGTAAGTGGCGTTGGCCCAGGTGCTTTTTGTACAGATGAGCAGGAAGCTTTTCCGAATGCGTTACACTGTCATGCAAACTGTCACGTCTCTGTGAGACAGTGTCATGATGCTGAATTGAAAGGAAGTCTGAGGTTTGAAGAATGTTTGCTGTGACATCTGTCATCTAAACCAGGGGTGTCACAACACCAGTGATACTGGGAATTAAGGAAGAAAAAACTAAGCGRACTTTGTTTCTTGAGGAAATAGTCCTAATGTTGGAAAAAACAGCCTTATGTTGACACAGAGTCACGTTTGTTAATTTTGCTGAAGTAGGTTGTAGCCCTTCACACTTGTGGAATGCAGTGGCTGTACAGTAACATGCTGTAAAATGTCAGAGTTCAGACYCTGTGCTTCACAGCGCTGTATGGGTTTTCACTGACAGACGTTCTGAACGTGACAAGAAGTTGCCCCCATCCTTCCCACTAATTGTGAATTTTTTGTTGTCTGAGTGAGGGAAATGCTACATTTTGAAAGAGGAGACATTGAGGATTATAATAAATAACGCTTTGATGTCATACAAGCAAGCCAAACGCCCGTCCAAATGCGTACTTCACATTTCCATATCATAAAGCTCATGTTATACATTGTCAACGTTTATGATCACTATGTTTGATGTACGGTTGCAGATGACATAGCGTCATACCCCTGGGTTGTTCTGAACAATTTCCGTCTGTTGTGAATCAAATTCACAGTGGAACACACACACACACACACACACACACACACACACGAGTCCTTTCTAGGCACCAAAATGACGATCTGTTTCTCTAAATTGCCCTGTGAAAGCCTAACACTGTGAAATCCTATTTTATAACTTAGCTAGTCATGTTGGCAATAGAATAAGCTTTCAAATGATGCCCACCTGGCCCAGATTGTGATTTATAATGGGCTGTTTTTGGATTTGCTAAACAACAACAGTACGTTAACTGTGTGATGGCGGGGATGCAGGGCTGCGTTCAAAACAACTACAAGTCTGCTTGCTGTAGTTCCTCAGGTGGGGGGGTCCAACAACAACAAAAAACACCTTACAGTTGAAGACTCTTCATTGAGTCATAAAAGTGCATTGAAATTACTTAGGAACTGTGTACACTTTGGAGAGGTGTGTGTCCACTGGGAGACACCAGTTAGTCCTCTCACTGAAACCCATGTCATTTTTTTTGGTCTGATGTTGCATCTACCTCACATCTCCAGGAATATTCTTATCATGTTACTGAATGTATCCAGTACTTTCAGATTTTGTTATCAACAAATGCGGCGAAAAGTACAGCAAACGTAAAATGCACATAAAATCAACAGTGTAAATGTTTGTATTCAGTCTTGTGTCAGGTGAACCGTTCTGTCCTCAACTTTGGTCTAATCATTTCCCCATAATCTCCAAACTGTTCCTTTTCAACTGCTACCATGCATATGCTTTTCCTATTTATTCTGTAAAACACATTTAATTTAGCCCTATCCATATAGGCTAATTCCCACGAGTAAAGGGTAACTAAAGGATCATAGAGTGAAATCGGCTTCGTTTTCTTTTTTGCWAAGTAAAATCTGGCATCATAGTACAGCGCTCCCGATATGTGACAACACCAAACAAAACGGAGGCCTTTGTTTTATAGATTAGATCCCGAGTGGCATAAGAGAACGATGTGTGGACATATCAGAACACTCAAGAATGTGTAATTGTGTATGAACAGATTAATATGGCAAAGACAACAATTAGATCAAGTTGGCAAACAGCACCACCTCCAGMAGCAGAATGAGTCTCCACCTTTCAGAACGATTCGAACTAGCACCATGAACATAGCTGCCATTTTACTCGAGACTTCCTCTAGCGCTAGGCCTATTCCACCTGCGCCATCAAAGCGTGCCAGCTAAAGAACAGCAGAACAAGCCCAACACTAAAACATGCACAACCATTTACTGGTTCATTCCTTTAAAACAGACCCCACTCTTGACCCTGATCCATAGTTCCAGTCTGTTCAAAACGACCTCAATCAACTGTCAAAGACTGTAGAGACCCCTCAACAAAGTAGCACAACAATCACAACAGCAGTACATACCTTAGTGCTTCAGACATGATGCCTGTCAGTGGATCATAGATGATGATACTTCAGGCTCACTGTCAGCTCCCTGCAATAGGAAACTGTTATTAGTCCATTGGGTATTTCTAATTCAGAGGGGTTGGGTTAAATGCGGAAGACACATTTCAGTTGAACGCATTCAGTTGTACAACGGACTAGGTATCCCCTTTTTCCGTTCCCTTATTTCCTATGGGTTTAACAACTTCATCCCACCGTTCGCCCCTCAAACCACAACTATAGTGGCTCACCACAGCAAGTTTGTGTGTTCATATCCAAATAGTACAGCAGCAGACTAATACGGGAATTTCCAGGGCCTGGTTGCTAAAATGGGGCCAAACCCSCAACCCACTTTTCCCCATGAAACAATGTTGAACAAATTAGAATGAATGTRCATACTGTCAGTAAGCATAGACAATCAGTAACTATCTTGCATAAAGAGAGCTTTATTAGTTGGTCCAATTTTTACATAATCTTCTTGTTACATATTTATTAATGAAATAATTTAGTCTGCTGATGCCTAGGCTACAGCTGTAGACATATCATCACCTCACAGCCAGTCAACAATTTATGGCTGTGCATTCATTAAGCACAACAAATATGCTTAGGCCATCATTTGTAAACAAATTCATGCTACATATAAGGTGTTAAAGCATGCTCTTACGTCTGGCGCTGTCCCATTTCAATTTAACTATCATCCTTTTAAAATCATCATATTTGTTTATGAATGTTTTCTGATGCATATATAGCCAAGGGTTTATGAAGGCATTAGGCCATTAAAGTTGTTTCATAACTTCAAACCATAATTTATAATGAAATGGCCACAACTTTCCAGCAAGAWATAGGGTAGCTTGTCAAAGGAGTTTGAGTCACAGTGACAACAGCTGTCCTGGATTACCTATGACAGGGAAGAAAGACTACAACACACATCACATACATGTTGACACACACAGGCAACCACTGTTCATAAAATCCCTTACCTTAACAACTCCTCTGAACTTGATCCACCTCGAAGGAGAGACCTGGGCAGCACGACTGCTGCTGCTGAAGTTAACAAACCGATTATGAAATGTCAGGGCGTACATCAAAAGTACAGAACACAGCGTTCACTTCACTGTCGGCTCAAATCCGGGATTTGTTCCATGTATTTCCCCATCTATTAAACTGTTGATGTTCTCATATTTAGCTATCTGTTATGATAGGCTGGCTCTCTTGCCTACGGTCTATCAAGCCAGCTGGAAAGCCCCGGAGTGCTGGGGGAATTCCGCAGACACGTGTCAAACTCGAGCTACCAATTGGTTGTGGGAAGTGCCCTTTCTACAAATTCCCGCCCTCATTTCAACAGCAATAAAATGATCTGGTCTGCAAAGATGAGAGGTTCAAGCAAGGATGTAATGGATGTTTGTATATTTTAGTAATAMAATGGACAAAAACAAAATGTATATGGTACTATACTGCAATATTTGTACACTGAAAATATTTATTTTTTATTTCACAAGGCAAAATTATTAATATTCAAACAAATTCATACAAACATGACACCATTTTCCATATCAACATAGTACTTTCAGGGAGGCCTAAACATACCTCAAAGATCTGTGATGACTGTGGTAGGATAGTACAAATACATTCATGTGACATTTGGAGTTGATTCAAGTGAGCGGAGACATGTTATGATTTGGGGTCATGAAAATCCAGCAGTAGAAAGTCCTGGGCAGTGGGGACACTGTTCTCGTCACACAGGAAGTGGCTGCGGACGGTAAGGAGGAAGGTGCGTCTGGGAATGGACAGCAAGGAATAAATCCTCTCAGCCACTACCTGGACTAACCTCACATCTGACCCTGGAGCTGTGGGAGAGAGACATAATAATGTCCGTGTCACAAACTGCAGGAGGTGGATGAGTGACAGAAAGATAAGAGGCATGGGTCTGAAGACGGTGGGRAAACACATCCTCTTACCGACCGTCTTGCTCAGCTTGTCAGGAGGAGTGTCGAGCAGGATCTTCTGCAGCAGGACAGGTGGCACCTGCACACACACCTGGCTTTCCCCATCCTTCACTGTCAGTATTACTGGCCTGGAGTTAAGTGGGAAAGTCACTTTACTAAACCAAAACACAAGCCAAACAGTCAGATGGTACTATCATAGTGTAAGCTAGTATTAGAGCTTGAAAGAGCCATTTGCGGTTGATATAATCACCTCTTTTAGAAAATGAGAGCTATTCAGGCTGCTTGAGTTAATTACCGGCCAATTCCATTTCCATTTGGAATGAGTGTGTTTGGTAYGTCTGAGAAATGGACACTTCCACTAAGATAATACGAGTCAGTGAGTGAAGCATTATTCAGGTCTCTCTGTATACCGTAATGTAAATGCTCGTGATGTTGGTGAGATGCACAGTGTTGTGGTTGTAGGACCTGTAATAGCGTCGTACTCCAGTATGGGGGAGGCAGGGGTAGCAGGGACAGTAGATCCCGTTGTCATCTGTGTCCAGCTCGGCAGCGCAGCGCCCACAACCCGTGAATGTGATGTCACCTGACACTGTGTCCAGGATACTCTCCAGATGCGTGTCGCTGTCCATCCGCTGCAGTGCATTCTGGGAGGGGCTGCCTTGAAACTGGAAAGCTGTGACGTGAACTCTCAGTTCCACATCACCTTAGAGGACGAAAAGCAACAAATGATAAAAGTCAAATATAAGTTTAAAAAAAGAGAAACATTACATCTGCCTGAGGCTGATGCCACACAAGCGCTTGCACGCAGCACACACACACACACAGTTTGTTACACATGTAAATAGTGCCACACCTGCACAGAAACACACAGTTGGCCTTGCAGTGTTGAATATTGTTTTCCTGGATGTCTTTTGTTTAGCATTGCTGTCTTGTTGTTTTTGTAGTATGCATTGTTGGTCGTTGGCACATCGTGGTTGTTTGAATAAAAAAAAAAACTATTATACAAAAATAAAAGGCACCTATTGGTAGATAGGTATAAATTTTAAAAAATGCAGACATTGGAATTTATATATATATATAAATAAATAAAAATGGTCAGCAACTTCTCAATGGGTTGTGAGAACAGCAATTTAGTGCTGATTCTGCTACTTTTCAATGCAGAAATGCATTTACAAAACTGCTGTACTACATGACAGAACCACTATTTTTCGATTTCTCAAGTRTTGTAACATTTTTGTGGCTTGACCAACCAAAATCCAATTGTATTTTCCTGTGACCCTACAAATAAACAAAGTAATGTTCCTGGTCAAAACCCAGTCTTATGTTGTGACCCAGAAGGAATTGCAATGGCCATGAGTCACGAGTAGGTCCCAACCCACTATTTGTCAAACAAACACTGATGTAGCGGCTTACCAGTGTACTTCTGGGACAGGAGAGTGTGCAGGTCTATCTCCAAGCTGGTGCTGGTATGTTTGGCAGGGCCTGGCCTGTAGAACTCCAGCGCCCGCGTGTCGTCAGGGAAGAGAGGCTCACAGGAGCCCCAGGGGGTGGAGTGCAGCTCCAGCAGGCCTGTCGTCATACTCTCTCTTACCAGGAGCAAACGGAAAACCCACACTGCATCTGTACAGGAGCAGGGGGCGGCAGCTCACTCATGCAGCAAGATCTAAATAGCTGGTTAGATTATGTAACGCATACAAGTAGAATGATTGCTAGCACTTGGCTAAATGTTTAGCAAAGTTAGTAACTCATTCTTACTTGTTCTGACTTTACCTTTGTTCCTGTTGATACGCTGCAGCCAGGTCAAGGCAGCTCCCCAGAGCACCACTGCCCCCTGCTGTCCATCCCCCTGCTCTACAGTCAGCACAGCCTTCAGTACTCCTCCTACCCTGGACGTGCCCTCTGCCTCAGCTCGCCACCCTGGGTAACACACAGAGTCAGACACACAGGCTGCTGCTGTCAACACTCATGTATTGATCGATGTCCATACAACCACCTTCCATATCAAAGTCAAACAAAATGCATATCTCGGTGCATGTGACAATGCTATGTTGTGTGTGTGAAAAATATAGTGTGTGTCTACATGATGTCATCTCCTAGTCTGAGGCGTATTACCTGTGATCATCTCAGTGTGTGTGATTCGGAGCAGGGCATGCACCAGTGTGTCAGGTCTCAGGGTCCTGAGACGGGCGTGGGCGACGGTGTTTGGATCCTGAGGAACACGAGGAGGGAGGGACACCAGCAGGGGACGCTTATCACGCAGGTAACCACACAGAGACCTCAGTGTCCGGCCATTCACATTCTGTGGGACTGCAGAACACAGAAACATTTGTCAATCCCCTCTAGATGTAAAGTGGGCTTTTTAAGGACTAAACAGTCAGAGGTGAACATGTGCAAGGGGCTTTCACAAACACTGGCATCATGTGAAGATCAACACCCTCTGAAACGACAGTGTTCAATAAAAAACAAGACATCAGGAAGCTATTCAAATGATCACACTATGCCAAGAGCAGAGAGCAGAAGTGAGTAAGTGAATCTACACCATCAATCAAGACAACTGTGAGAGTGTGATTAGAAATTCTAGAACTTCTAGAGAGGGGTGATAAATGTGCCACAAGATAAATTGACAGGCACTTGCGAAATTCCCTGTCTAGTCACCAGATTAAAAAATATATATATTTAACTAGGCAAGTCAGTTAAGAACAAATTCTTATTTACAATGACAGCCTACCGGGGAACAGTGGCAGAACGACAGATTTTTACCTTGTCAGCTCAGGGATTCAATCCAGCAACCTTTCGGTTACTGGCACAACGCTCTAACCACTAGGCTACCTGCCGCCCCAACGGGGGCAAGGCCTACAGGTGCCCAGGTTGGAATCTAAATAGTTGGCTGATTCTACTCCTCTACTTCCACAGTTTATTGTATCCATATGGCTTTGGCATGATATTCGATTCATAGTAATTAATTTATAAATATGTCACCACAATTAAGACACAGTGGTTTACAAATGGCTTGTGAATGATGTGGTGTTTCCTGTTTAAACAGCCCCACCTAGAGGTGAGCTGCTGCCAGTGACCTGGCCCAGGTTGAGGAGCCTGCTGCTGTACGACGACTGCAGAACCGTCTCTCCTCTCCACTTGTCCTCATTCACCATCACACCTGTCATGATAACACAACAAGTACAGTAGCTGTTACTCGTGTATCATATATAACATTGATAGTCTATTGGTAGCAAGTACAAATATAAGGAGCAAATGCAAGGAACTTCCTTTCACCCTTGATTGTTGTTACTGTAGTACATAACTGGGCAAAGGTGAGTACTTGCAACTGCAAGAGATAACATCACTATTTTATCTATAAAGGATTTATAACAAAGTAAAACAAGTAACTGGGTAGTTTATACCTACCAGTGATGAGCAGCACATCTCCAGAATACACAGTCAGGGCCCAGAATGCTGCCCTCCTCCACAGGACCACCTTCATCTCCACTTCTGATTGGTCAGTAACCACCACAGAGGCCAGGGGGATACAGGAGCCAGCAGACACCCCGGACCTCACTCTGATCTCCTTCAGATGACACGGGTGCACCACGGCCACTAAGATGGAGTAACGCACTCCCTGGGTGCCACATCTAGCCAGGGTGGTGTGGGCTTGTGAAGTAACACAACCCTTCCCTGTAGTCTGGTCTGGTGACCGATCAGTTCTGTCTATTGTGGGGGAGACTTTACTCCTTTTAGGGGCTGGGGGTGCAGGTGAGGTATTTACAGGGGATCTAGGTGATGGGAGAGGGCTTTTGAAGACTACACCCACTTCTTTGTTCCCAATTGGGTTACCCTGAGAGCAGAGCACCCCATCAGCAGTGACCTCCAGTATCACCCCTCTTTCCTCCTGCCTCTGGCTCAGCAGGGGCTCATAGAAGAGCTCCATGGAGCCCTGCTGGGTCCCTCTTTGGCCCCGCTCTCTGGGGGACTGAGTGGGGGTGGCTGGGCTGTACAGCTCTGGGGAGCTGGTGAAAGTGGATGGCGTGGATTTAGGTGGCGTTTGTGGAAGTCTGGTTTTCACAGGGCTGGTTTCTGGTTGTCCCCCCAGCCTTCCTCTCAGGAGCAGGGCCTGGCTGACTGTCCATGCACTGAGATACTCCGTCTCCACAGACACAGACTGAGCAGGGGCTGGATCTGACTGGATGTCTGCTCTCTCAGGGGCAGACTCAGGCCCTCGGTCAGGCTGCCCGGCAGGGAAGCAGCTGTCCAGATACTCCTTCACTGATTCAGAACACAGGTCTTCATCATTACCAACTGTTTGCTCATTCTGGGGAGTTGAGCTCGCCAAAGGGGGCAGGCCAGCCTGGGTTGTCTCTTCACAGCCTGGTTCTCTCTCTCTGGGAAATCCGGTTTGGGTCTCAGGACCTTGGAGACTGGTACCGTGCTTGCTGGTACTGGGCAGCTCTCCAGGCTCTGATGAAGCGTCAACCTCACCTCGACCGTCACTTCCATGGATCCCACCCTCATCTTCCCTGGCCCTCAGTCTGCCCCCCTGCCAGCAGAGCTCCATGGTCCTCCACTGACCAGACTTTCCCTCATCAACATCAGACACAGGTGTGAGGGGAGGGGCACCCATGAACACATGAATTTTGGGCTTGTCGGTCATGCTGCTGTTTTCACTTAAAGCCACATGTCAGAATCTCTTGGGTTCCATAGACACGGTGATGTAATCCTTTCCCCGGAACAGAAAATACTCCTGTGAAGAAAACAGAATCTACGATGTAACATATGCATGTTGATAATGATTACTTCATCCCTTTGATAGATTTCTAATGTTAGTATGGTTATTATGTAGGCTAATGGCTAATGCTTAGTAAATGTATGTGTTTCTTGGTCAAATAAAGATTAACTCTTTGCCACAGTATGATGCCAAAGAGCAGGACTAGAAGACTTTAAGGTGGGACACTGTAGAGCCCAAACTCACTGATGTGCGAATTCACCTTGGAGGGGTTGAATACTGTACCTCAGTGGAATTTGACTTCCTCTCTTTAAACAGGGCACATTTCAAAAAGGACAAAGAAGGATGTTTAGATATTGCTTGGGAGGACAAATAGATTTGTTTCGTCAATCAAACCTCACACGAGTCGGCAGAAATGTAATGGTGATTTGAAAAACATGGTAGAACCCCCCCATGGTCAAACCCCCCCTCCACACTCAGTACAGGGATTTTAGTGCAGCAGAGGTATACAGCGCCACAGCTGGCAACAATAACAGAGGTCATTAGTCAGAAACTCTGTTAAATGCACATGTTCCTGGCATGTGATGTTTCTTTGGAAAAGCCMAAAATGTGTTTGAGTAACTCCCTAGAACTCACCAACCAGACGATGGGTGTTGTGAGCACGTGGGCCAATGATCCACCAGAACTGTCCGCTTTGAAACCACATCAAGATTGATCGCAGCCCTCGAACTGCATAACGTTGTGGTGAGAAACAGGAAAAGATGGGAGTGAGGAGAGGGTGTAGGCCTTCTGATTGTCAATGTTGTGAGTGTGCTTATACCACAGACACTGCCAGAGTTGGTGCAGCTGTAGAACTTTTTGAGGCTCTGTTAGCATAGTTGTGGTTGATCATTGCTAGATTTCTTATTTAAGAAAGCATGGTGGACTGGACTGTGTGTGTGTGTGTGTGTGTGTGTGTGTGTGTGTGTGTGTG